>NW_026699669.1:0-33234 GCF_030435755.1 Ochotona princeps
GATCAGCCGAGTGGTTCTTGTTGGAGAATAACTCCATTTGGCTCACTAACTTCACACACCATCAGGCTTCCAAGCAGCTCTCAAGGAAACTCAGTTTTCACACTCTATGCTTAGTGCCCTTTGAGTGCCTAGGACTGAAATGAAGCTTGGTGAGCATCCCACACAAACGAATGCTCCACATGCGGGTTTCAAATGCCACCAACTCCACATTCTCAGGCAACTTCAACGCCACAGCCGTTTTCAGATAGCCCTCAATGCAAAGGCTCTAGACGCAAATATTGGTGTGAGAGCTAATTCAATCAAGGAAACACTGCATGTTGGTGAAGGGCATATTGAAGAAGGATCAGCCGAGTGGTTCTTGTGGGAGAACAACTCCATTTGGCTCACTAACTTCACACACCATCAGTCTTCCAAGCAGCTCTCAAGGAAACTCAATTTTCACACTCTATGCTTAGTGCCTTTTGATTGCATTATCTAGGAATGAACCTGGTAGAGCATCCCACACAAACGAATGCTCCACATGCGGGTTTCACATGCCACCAACTCCACATTCACAGGCAACTTCAGCGCCACAGCCTTTTTCAGATAGCCCTCAATGCAAAGGCTCTACACGCAAATATTGGTGTGAGAGCTGATTGAATCAAAGAAATACTGCATGTTGGTGAAGGGCATATTGAAGAAGGATCAGCCGAGTGGTTCTTGTGGGAGAACAACTCCATTTGGCTCACTAACTTCACACACCATCAGGCTTCTAAGCAGCTCTCAAGGAAACTCAATTTCACACTCTATGCTTAGTGCCCTTTGAGTGCATTATCTAGGAATGAACCTGGTAGAGCATCCCACACAAACGAATGCTCCACATGCGGGTTTCACATGCCACCAACTCCACATTCTCAGGCAACTTCAGCGCCACAGCCGTTTTCAGATAGCCCTCAATGCAAAGGCTCTAGATGCAAATATTGGTGTGAGAGCTAATTCAATCAAGGAAACACTGCATGTTGGTGAAGGGCATATTGTGGAAGGATCAGCCGAGTGGTTCTTGTGAGAGAACAACTCCATTTGGCTCACTAACTTCACACACCATCAGGCTTCCAAGCAGCTCTCAAGGAAACTCAGTTTTCACACTCTATGCTTAGTGCCCTTTGAGTGCCTAGGACTGAAATGAAGCTTGGTGAGCATCCCACACAAACGAATGCTCCACATGCGGGTTTCACATGACACCAACTCCACATTCACAGGCAACTTCAGCGCCACAGGCGTTTTCAGAGAGCCCTCAATGCAAAGGCTCTAGAAGCAAATATTTTTGTGAGAGCTAATTCAATCAAGGAAACACTGCATGTTGGTGAAGGGCATATTGAAGAAGGATCAGCCGAGTGGTTCTTGTGGGAGAACAACTCCATTTGGCTCACTAACTTCACACACCATCAGGCTTCCAAGCAGCTCTCAAGGAAACTCAGTTTTCACACTCTAGGCTTAGTGCCCATTTGAGTGCATTATCTAGGAATGAACCTGGTAGAGCATCCCACACAAATGAATGCTCCACATGCGGGTTTCACATGCCACCAACTCCACATTCTCAGGCAACTTCAGTGCCACAGCCGTTTTCAGATAGCCCTCAATGCAAAGGCTCTAGTTGCAAATATTGGTGTGAGAGCTAATTCAATCAAGGAAACACTGCATGTTGGTGAAGGGCATATTGAAGAAGGATCAGCCGAGTGGTTCTTGTGGGAGAACAACTCCATTTGGCTCACTAACTTCACACACCATCAGGCTTCCAAGCAGCTCTCAAGAAAACTCAGTTTTCACACTCTATGCTTAGTGCCCTTTGAGTGCATTATCTAGGAATGAACCTGGTAGAGCATCCCACACAAACGAATGCTCCACATGCGGGTTTCACATGCCACCAACTCCACATTCTCAGGCAACTTCAGCGCCACAGCCGTTTTCAGATAGCCCTCAATGCAAAGGCTCTACACGCAAATATTGGTGTGAGAGCTGATTGAATCAAAGAAACACTGCATGTTGGTGAAGGGCATATTGAAGAAGGATCAGCCGAGTGGTTCTTGTGGGAGAACAACTCCATTTGGCTCACTAACTTCACACACCATCAGGCTTCTAAGCAGCTCTCAAGGAAACTCAATTTTCACACTCTATGCTTAGTGCCCTTTGAGTGCATTATCTAGGAATGAACCTGGTAGAGCATCCCACACAAACGAATGCTCCACATGCGGGTTTCACATGCCACCAACTCCACATTCACAGGCAACTTCAGCGCCACAGCCGTTTTCAGATAGCCCTCAATGCAAAGGCTCTAGACGCAAATATTGGTGTGAGAGCTAATTCAATCAAGGAAACACTTCATGTTGGTGAAGGGCATATTGAAGAAGGATCAGCCGAGTGGTTCTTGTGGGAGAACAACTCCATTTGGCTCACTAACTTCAAACACCATCAGGCTTCCAAGCAGCTCTCAAGAAAACTCAGTTTTCACACTCTATGCTTAGTGCCCTTTGAGTGCCTAGGACTGAAATGAAGCTTGGTGAGCATCCCACACAAACGAATGCTCCACATGCGGGTTTCACATGCCACCAACTCCACATTCTCAGGCAACTTCAGCGCCACAGCCGTTTTCAGATAGCCCTCAATGCAAAGGCTCTAGACGCAAATATTGGTGTGAGAGCTAATTCAATCAAGGAAACACTGCATGTTGGTGAAGGGCATATTGAAGAAGGATCAGCCGAGTGGTTCTTGTGGGAGAACAACTCCATTTGGCTCACTAACTTCACACACCATCAGGCTTCCAAGCAGCTCTCAAGGAAACTCAGTTTTCACACTCTATGCTTAGTGCCCTTTGAGTGCCTAGGACTGAAATGAAGCTTGGTGAGCATCCCACACAAACGAATGCTCCACATGCGGGTTTCACATGCCACCAACTCCACATTCACAGACAACTTCAGCCCCACAGCCGTTTTCAGATAGCCCTCAATGCAAAGGCTCTAGATGCAAATATTGGTGTGAGAGCTAATTCAATCAAGGAAACACTGCATGTTGGTGAAGGGCATATTGAAGAAGGATCAGCCGAGTGGTTCTTGTGGGAGAACAACTCCATTTGGCTCACTAACTTCACACACCATCAGGCTTCCAAGCAGCTCTCAAGGAAACTCAATTTTCACACTCTATGCTTAGTGCCCTTTGAGTGCATTATCTAGGAATGAACCTGGTAGAGCATCCCACACAAACGAATGCTCCACATGCGGGTTTCACATGCCACCAACTCCACATTCTCAGGCAACTTCAGCGCCACAGCCGTTTTCAGATAGCCCTCATTGCAAAGGCTTTAGACGCAAATATTGGTTTGAGAGCTAATTCAATCAAGGAAACACTGCATGTTGGTGAAGGGCATATTGAAGAAGGATCAGCCGAGTGGTTCTTGTTGGAGAATAACTCCATTTGGCTCACTAACTTCACACACCATCAGGCTTCCAAGCAGCTCTCAAGGAAACTCAGTTTTCACACTCTATGCTTAGTGCCCTTTGAGTGCCTAGGACTGAAATGAAGCTTGTTAGAGCATCCCACACAAACGAATGCTCCACATGCGGGTTTCAGTTGCCACCAACTCCACATTCACAGGCAAGTTCAGCGCCACAGCCGTTTTCAGATAGCCCTCAATGCAAAGGCTCTAGACGCAAATATTGATGTGAGAGCTAATTCAATCAAGGAAACACAGCCTGTTGGTGAAGGGCATATTGAAGAAGGATCAGCTGAGTGGTTCTTGTGGGAGAATAACTCCATTTGGCTCACTAACTTCACACACCATCAGGCTTCCATGCAGCTCTCAAGGAAACTCAGTTTTCACACTCTATGCTTAGTGCCCTTTGAGTGCCTAGGACTGAAATGAAGCTTGGTGAGCATCCCACACAAACGAATGCTCCACATGCGGGTTTCACATGCCACCAACTCCACATTCTCAGGCAACTTCAGCGCCACAGCCGTTTTCAGATAGCCCTCAATGCAAAGGCTCTAGACGCAAATATTGGTGTGAGAGCTAATTCAATCAAGGAAACACTGCATGTTGGTGAAGGGCATATTTAAGAAGGATCAGCCGAGTGGTTCTTGTTGGAGAATAAGTCCATTTGGCTCACTAACTTCACACACCATCAGGCTTCCAAGCAGCTCTCAAGGAAACTCAGTTTTCACACTCTATGCTTAGTGCCCTTTGAGTGCCTAGGACTGAAATGAAGCTTGATGAGCATCCCACACAAACGAATGCTCCACATGCGGGTTTCACATGACACCAACTCCACATTCTCAGGCAACTTCAGCGCCACAGCCGTTTTCAGATAGCCCTCAATGCAAAGGATCTAGATGCAAATATTGGTGTGAGAGCTAATTCAATCAAGGAAACACTGCATGTTGGTGAAGGGCATATTGAAGAAGGATCAGCCGAGTGGTTCTTGTGGGAGAACAACTCCATTTGGCTCACTAACTTCACACACCATCAGGCTTCTAAGCAGCTCTCAAGGAAACTCAGTTTTCACACTCTATGCTTAGTGCCCTTTGAGTGCATTATCTAGGAATGAACCTGGTAGAGCATCCCACACAAACGAATGCTCCACATGCGGGTTTCACATGCCACAAACTCCACATTCACAGGCAACTTCAGCGCCACAGCCGTTTTCAGATAGCCCTCAATGCAAAGGCTCTAGACGCAAATATTGGTGTGAGAGCTAATTCAATCAAGGAAACCCTTCATGTTGGTGAACGGCATATTGAAGAAGGATCAGCCGAGTGGTTCTTGTGGGAGAACAACTCCATTTGGCTCACTAACTTCACACACCATCAGGCTTCCAAGCAGCTCTCAAGAAAACTCAGTTTTCACACTCTATGCTTAGTGCCCTTTGAGTGCCTAGGACTGAAATGAAGCTTGGTGAGCATCCCACACAAACGAATGCTCCACATGCGGGTTTCACATGCCACCAACTCCACATTCTCAGGCAACTTCAGCGCCACAGCCGTTTTCAGATAGCCCTCAATGCAAAGGCTCTAGACGCAAATATTGGTGTGAGAGCTAATTCAATCAAGGAAACACTGCATGTTGGTGAAGGGCATATTGAAGAAGGATCAGCCGAGTGGTTCTTGTGGGAGAACAACTCCATTTGGCTCACTAACTTCACACACCATCAGGCTTCCAAGCAGCTCTCAAGGAAACTCAGTTTTCACACTCTATGCTTAGTGCCCTTTGAGTGCCTAGGACTGAAATGAAGCTTGGTGAGCATCCCACACAAACGAATGCTCCACATGCGGGTTTCACATGCCACCAACTCCACATTCACAGACAACTTCAGCCCCACAGCCGTTTTCAGATAGCCCTCAATGCAAAGGTTCTAGATGCAAATATTGGTGTGAGAGCTAATTCAATCAAGGAAACACTGCATGTTGGTGAAGGGCATATTGAAGAAGGATCAGCCGAGTGGTTCTTGTGGGAGAACAACTCCATTTGGCTCACTAACTTCACACACCATCAGGCTTCCAAGCAGCTCTCAAGGAAACTCAATTTTCACACTCTATGCTTAGTGCCCTTTGAGTGCATTATCTAGGAATGAACCTGGTAGAGCATCCCACACAAACGAATGCTCCACATGCGGGTTTCACATGCCACCAACTCCACATTCTCAGGCAACTTCAGCGCCACAGCCGTTTTCAGATAGCCCTCATTGCAAAGGCTCTAGACGCAAATATTGGTTTGAGAGCTAATTCAATCAAGGAAACACTGCATGTTGGTGAAGGGCATATTGTGGAAGGATCAGCCGAGTGGTTCTTGTTGGAGAATAACTCCATTTGGCTCACTAACTTCACACACCATCAGGCTTCCAAGCAGCTCTCAAGGAAACTCAGTTTTCACACTCTATGCTTAGTGCCCTTTGAGTGCCTAGGACTGAAATGAAGCTTGTTAGAGCATCCCACACAAACGAATGCTCCACATGCGGGTTTCAGTTGCCACCAACTCCACATTCACAGGCAAGTTCAGCGCCACAGCCGTTTTCAGATAGCCCTCAATGCAAAGGCTCTAGACGCAAATATTGATGTGAGAGCTAATTCAATCAAGGAAACACAGCCTGTTGGTGAAGGGCATATTGAAGAAGGATCAGCCGAGTGGTTCTTGTGGGAGAATAACTCCATTTGGCTCACTAACTTCACACACCATCAGGCTTCCATGCAGCTCTCAAGGAAACTCAGTTTTCACACTCTATGCTTAGTGCCCTTTGAGTGCCTAGGACTGAAATGAAGCTTGGTGAGCATCCCACACAAACGAATGCTCCACATGCGGGTTTCACATGACACCAACTCCACATTCTCAGGCAACTTCAGCGCCACAGCCATTTTCAGATAGCCCTCAATGCAAAGGCTCTAGACGCAAATATTGGTGTGAGAGCTAATTCAATCAAGGAAACACTGCATGTTGGTGAAGGGCATATTTAAGAAGGATCAGCCGAGTGGTTCTTGTTGGAGAACAACTCCATTTGGCTCACTAACTTCACACACCATCAGGCTTCCAAGCAGCTCTCAAGAAAACTCAGTTTTCACACTCTATGCTTAGTGCCCTTTGAGTGCATTATCTAGGAATGAACCTGGTAGAGCATCCCACACAAACGAATGCTCCACATGCGGGTTTCACATGCCACCAACTCCACATTCACAGGCAACTTCAGCGCCACAGCCGTTTTCAGATAGCCCTCAATGCAAAGGCTCTAGATGCAAATATTGGTGTGAGAGCTAATTCAATCAAGGAAACACTGCATGTTGGTGAAAGGCATATTGAAGAAGGATCAGCCGAGGGGTTCTTGTGGGAGAACAACTCCATTTGGCTCACTAACTTCACACACCATCAGGCTTCTAAGCAGCTCTCAAGGAAACTCAGTTTTCACACTCTATGCTTAGTGCCCTTTGAGTGCATTATCTAGGAATGAACCTGGTAGAGCATCCCACACAAACGAATGCTCCACATGCGGGTTTCACATGCCACCTTCTCCATATTCAGAGGCAACTTCAGCGCCACAGCCGTTTTCAGATAGCCCTCAATGCAAAGGCTCTACACGAAAATATTGGTGTGAGAGCTGATTCAATCAAGGAAACACTGCATGTTGGTGAAGGGCATATTGAAGAAGGATCAGCCGAGTGGTTCTTGTGGGAGAACAACTCCATTTGGCTCACTGACTTCACACACCATCAGGCTTCCAAGCAGCTCTCAAGAAAACTCAGTTTTCACACTCTATGCTTAGTGCCCTTTGAGTGCCTAGGACTGAAATGAAGCTTGGTGAGCATCCCACACAAACGAATGCTCCACATGCGGGTTTCACATGACACCAACTCCACATTCTCAGGCAACTTCAGCGCCACAGCCGTTTTCAGATAGCCCTCAATGCAAAGGCTCTACACGCAAATATTGGTGTGAGAGCTGATTCAATCAAGGAAACACTGCATGTTGGTGAAAGGCATATTGAAGAAGGATCAGCCGAGGGGTTCTTGTGGGAGAACAACTCCATTTGGCTCACTAACTTCACACACCATCAGGCTTCCAAGCAGCTCTCAAGGAAACTCAGTTTTCACACTCTATGCTTAGTGCCCTTTGAGTGCCTAGGACTGAAATGAAGCTTGGTGAGCATCCCACACAAACGAATGCTCCACATGCGGGTTTCACATGCCACCAACTCCACATTCTCAGGCAACTTCAGCGCCACAGCCGTTTTCAGATAGCCCTCAATGCAAAGGCTCTACACGCAAATATTGGTGTGAGAGCTGATTGAATCAAAGAGACAGTGCATGTTGGTGAAGGGCATATTGAAGAAGGATCAGCCGAGTGGTTCTTGTGGGAGAACAACTCCATTTGGCTCACTAACTTCACACACCATCAGGCTTCCAAGCAGCTCTCAAGGAAACTCAGTTTTCACACTCTATGCTTAGTGCCCTTTGAGTGCATTATCTAGGAATGAACCTGGTAGAGCATCCCACACAAACGAATGCTCCACATGCGGGTTTCACATGCCACCAACTCCACATTCACAGGCAACTTCAGCGCCACAGCCGTTTTCAGATAGCCCTCAATGCAAAGGCTCTACACGCAAATATTGGTGTGAGAGCTAATTCAATCAAGGAAACACTTCATGTTGGTGAAGGGCATATTGAAGAAGGATCAGCCGAGTGGTTCTTGTGGGAGAACAACTCCATTTGGCTCACTGACTTCACACACCATCAGGCTTCCAAGCAGCTCTCAAGAAAACTCAGTTTTCACACTCTATGCTTAGTGCCCTTTGAGTGCCTAGGACTGAAATGAAGCTTGGTGAGCATCCCACACAAACGAATGCTCCACATGCGGGTTTCACATGCCACCAACTCCACATTCTCAGGCAACTTCAGCGCCACAGCCGTTTTCAGATAGCCCTCAATGCAAAGGCTCTAGACGCAAATATTGGTGTGAGAGCTAATTCAATCAAGGAAACACTGCATGTTGGTGAAGGGCATATTGAAGAAGGATCAGCCAAGTGGTTCTTGTGAGAGAACAACTCCATTTGGCTCACTAACTTCACACACCATCAGGCTTCAGAGGAACTCTCAAAGAAACTCAGTTTTCACACTCTATGCTTAGTGCCCTTTGAGTGCCTAGGACTGAAATGAAGCTTGGTGAGCCTCCCACACAAACGAATGCTCCACATGCGGGTTTCACATGACACCAACTCCACATTCACAGGCAACTTCAGCGCCACAGCCGTTTTCAGATAGCCCTCAATGCAGAGGCTCTAGACGCAAATATTGGTGTGAGAGCTAATTCAATCAAGGAAACACAGCCTGTTGGTGAAAGGCATAGTGAAGAAGGATCAGCCGAGTGGTTCTTGTGGGAGAACAACTCCATTTGGCTCACTAACTTCACACACCATCAGGCTTCCAAGCAGCTCTCAAGAAAACTCAGTTTTCACACTCTATGCTTAGTGCCCTTTGAGTGCATTATCTAGGAATGAACCTGGTAGAGCATCCCACACAAACGAATGCTCCACATGCGGGTTTCACATGCCACCAACTCCACATTCACAGGCAACTTCAGCGCCACAGCCGTTTTCAGATAGCCCTCAATGCAAAGGCTCTAGATGCAAATATTGGTGTGAGAGCTAATTCAATCAAGGAAACACTGCATGTTGGTGAAAGGCATATTGAAGAAGGATCAGCCGAGGGGTTCTTGTGGGAGAACAACTCCATTTGGCTCACTAACTTCACACACCATCAGGCTTCCAAGCAGCTCTCAAGAAAAGCTCGTATTCACACTCTATGCTTAGTGCCCTTTGAGTGCCTAGGACTGAAATGAAGCTTGGTGAGCATCCCACACAAACGAATGCTCCACATGCGGGTTTCACATGCCACCAACTCCACATTCACAGGCAACTTCAGCGCCACAGCCGTTTTCAGATAGCCCTCAATGCAAAGGCTCTAGAGGCAAATATTGGTGTGAGAGCTAATTCAATCAAGGAAACACTGCATGTTGGTGAAGGGCATATTGAAGAAGGATCAGCCGAGTGGTTCTTGTGGGAGAACAACTCCATTTGGCTCACTAACTTCACACACCATCAGGCTTCCAAGCAGCTCTCAAGGAAACTCAGTTTTCACACTCTATGCTTAGTGCCCTTTGAGTGCATTATCTAGAAATGAACCTGGTAGAGCATCCCACACAAACGAATGCTCCACATGCGGGTTTCACATGCCACCAACTCCACATTCACAGGCAACTTCAGCGCCACAGCCGTTTTCAGATAGCCCTCAATGCAAAGGCTCTACACGCAAATATTGGTGTGAGAGCTAATTCAATCAAGGAAACACTTCATGTTGGTGAAGGGCATATTGAAGAAGGATCAGCCGAGTGGTTCTTGTGGGAGAACAACTCCATTTGGCTCACTAACTTCACACACCATCAGGCTTCCAAGCAGCTCTCAAGAAAACTCAGTTTTCACACTCTATGCTTAGTGCCCTTTGAGTGCCTAGGACTGAAATGAAGCTTGGTGAGCATCCCACACAAACGAATGCTCCACATGCCTGTTTCAAATGCCACCAACTCCACATTCTCAGGCAACTTCAACGCCACAGCCGTTTTCAGATAGCCCTCAATGCAAAGGCTCTAGACGCAAATATTGGTGTGAGAGCTAATTCAATCAAGGAAACACTGCATGTTGGTGAAGGGCATATTGAAGAAGGATCAGCCGAGGGGTTCTTGTGGGAGAACAACTCCATTTGGCTCACTAACTTCACACACCATCAGGCTTCCAAGCAGCTCTCAAGGAAACTCAATTTTCACACTCTATGCTTAGTGCCTTTTGATTGCATTATCTAGGAATGAACCTGGTAGAGCATGCCACACAAACGAATGCTCCACATGCGGGTTTCACATGCCACCAACTCCACATTCACAGGCAACTTCAGCGCCACAGCCTTTTTCAGATAGCCCTCAATGCAAAGGCTCTACACGCAAATATTGGTGTGAGAGCTGATTGAATCAAAGAAATACTGCATGTTGGTGAAGGGCATATTGAAGAAGGATCAGCCGAGTGGTTCTTGTGGGAGAACAACTCCATTTGGCTCACTAACTTCACACACCATCAGGCTTCTAAGCAGCTCTCAAGGAAACTCAATTTTCACACTCTATGCTTAGTGCCCTTTGAGTGCATTATCTAGGAATGAACCTGGTAGAGCATCCCACACAAACGAATGCTCCACATGCGGGTTTCACATGCCACCAACTCCACATTCTCAGGCAACTTCAGCGCCACAGCCGTTTTCAGATAGCCCTCAATGCAAAGGCTCTAGATGCAAATATTGGTGTGAGAGCTAATTCAATCAAGGAAACACTGCATGTTGGTGAAGGGCATATTGTGGAAGGATCAGCCGAGTGGTTCTTGTGAGAGAACAACTCCATTTGGCTCACTAACTTCACACACCATCAGGCTTCCAAGCAGCTCTCAAGGAAACTCAGTTTTCACACTCTATGCTTAGTGCCCTTTGAGTGCCTAGGACTGAAATGAAGCTTGGTGAGCATCCCACACAAACGAATGCTCCACATGCGGGTTTCACATGCCACCAACTCCACATTCACAGGCAACTTCAGCGCCACAGGCGTTTTCAGATAGCCCTCAATGCAAAGGCTCTAGAAGCAAATATTTTTGTGAGAGCTAATTCAATCAAGGAAACACTGCATGTTGGTGAAGGGCATATTGAAGAAGGATCAGCCGAGTGGTTCTTGTGGGAGAACAACTCCATTTGGCTCACTAACTTCACACACCATCAGGCTTCCAAGCAGCTCTCAAGGAAACTCAGTTTTCACACTCTAGGCTTAGTGCCCATTTGAGTGCATTATCTAGGAATGAACCTGGTAGAGCATCCCACACAAACGAATGCTCCACATGCGGGTTTCACATGCCACCAACTCCACATTCGCAGGCAACTTCAGTGCCACAGCCGTTTTCAGATAGCCCTCAATGCAAAGGCTCTAGTTGCAAATATTGGTGTGAGAGCTAATTCAATCAAGGAAACACTGCATGTTGGTGAAGGGCATATTGAAGAAGGATCAGCCGAGTGGTTCTTGTGGGAGAACAACTCCATTTGGCTCACTAACTTCACACACCATCAGGCTTCCAAGCAGCTCTCAAGAAAACTCAGTTTTCACACTCTATGCTTAGTGCCCTTTGAGTGCCTAGGACTGAAATGAAGCTTGGTGAGCATCCCACACAAACGAATGCTCCACATGCGGGTTTCACATGCCACCAACTCCACATTCTCAGGCAACTTCAGCGCCACAGCCGTTTTGAGATAGCCCTCAATGCAAAGGCTCTAGACGCAAATATTGGTGTGAGAGCTAATTCAATCAAGGAAACACTGCATGTTGGTGAAGGGCATATTGAAGAAGGATCAGCCGAGTGGTTCTTGTGGGAGAACAACTCCATTTGGCTCACTAACTTCACACACCATCAGGCTTCCAAGCAGCTCTCAAGGAAACTCAATTTTCACACTCTATGCTTAGTGCCTTTTGATTGCATTATCTAGGAATGAACCTGGTAGAGCATCCCACACAAACGAATGCTCCACATGCGGGTTTCACATGCCACCAACTCCACATTCACAGGCAACTTCAGCGCCACAGCCGTTTTCAGATAGCCCTCAATGCAATGGCTCTGGACGCAAATATTGGTGTGAGAGCTAATTCAATCAAGGAAACACTGCATGTTGGTGAAGGGCATATTGTGGAAGGATCAGCCGAGTGGTTCTTGTGGGAGAACAACTCCATTTGGCTCACTAACTTCACACACCATCAGGCTTCCAAGCAGCTCTCAAGGAAACTCAGTTTTCACACTCTATGCTTAGTGCCCTTTGAGTGCCTAGGACTGAAATGAAGCTTGGTGAGCATCCCACACAAACGAATGCTCCACATGCGGGTTTCACATGCCACCAACTCCACATTCACAGGCAACTTCAGCGCCACAGCCGTTTTCAGATAGCCCTCAATGCAAAGGCTCTAGACGCAAATATTGGTGTGAGAGCTGATTGAATCAAAGAAATACTGCACGTTGGTGAAGGGCATATTGAAGAAGGATCAGCCGAGTGGTTCTTGTGGGAGAACAACTCCATTTGGCTCACTAACTTCACACACCATCAGGCTTCCAAGCAGCTCTCAAGGAAACTCAATTTTCACACTCTATGCTTAGTGCCCTTTGAGTGCATTATCTAGGAATGAACCTGGTAGAGCATCCCACACAAACGAATGCTCCACATGCGGGTTTCACATGCCACCAACTCCACATTCACAGGCAACTTCAGCGCCACAGCCGTTTTCAGATAGCCCTCAATGCAAAGGCTCTAGATGCAAATATTGGTGTGAGAGCTAATTCAATCAAGGAAACACTGCATGTTGGTGAAGGGCATATTGTGGAAGGATCAGCCGAGTGGTTCTTGTGAGAGAACAACTCCATTTGGCTCACTAACTTCACACACCATCAGGCTTCCAAGCAGCTCTCAAGGAAACTCAGTTTTCACACTCTATGCTTAGTGCCCTTTGAGTGCCTAGGACTGAAATGAAGCTTGGTGAGCATCCCACACAAACGAATGCTCCACATGCGGGTTTCACATGACACCAACTCCACATTCACAGGCAACTTCAGCGCCACAGCCGTTTTCAGATAGCCCTCAATGCAAAGGCTCTAGATGCAAATATTTTTGTGAGAGCTAATTCAATCAAGGAAACACTGCATGTTGGTGAAGGGCATATTGAAGAAGGATCAGCCAAGTGGTTCTTGTGGGAGAACAACTCCATTTGGCTCACTAACTTCACACACCATCAGGCTTCCAAGCAGCTCTCAAGAAAACTCAGTTTTCACACTCTATGCTTAGTGCCCTTTGAGTGCCTAGGACTGAAATGAATCTTGGAGAGCATCCCACACAAACGAATGCTCCACATGCGGGTTTCACATGCCACCAACTCCACGTTCTCAGCCAACTTCAGCGCCACAGCCGTTTTCAGATAGCCCTCAATGCAAAGGCTCTAGATGCAAATATTGGTGTGAGAGCTAATTCAATCAAGGAAACACTGCATGTTGGTGAAGGGCATATTGAAGAAGGATCAGCCGAGTGGTTCTTGTGGGAGAACAACTCCATTTGGCTCACTAACTTCACACACCATCAGGCTTCATAGGAGCTCTCAAGGAAACTCAGTTTTCACACTCTATGCTTAGTGCCCTTTGAGTGCCTAGGACTGAAATGAAGCTTGGTGAGCATCCCACACAAACGAATGCTCCACATGCGGGTTTCACATGCCACCAACTCCACATTCACAGGCAACTTCAGCGCCACAGCCGTTTTCAGATAGCCCTCAATGCAAAGGCTCTAGACGCAAATATTGGTGTGAGAGCTAATTCAATCAAGGAAACCCTGCATGTTGGTGAAGGGCATATTGTGGAAGGATCAGCCGAGTGGTTCTTGTGGGAGAACAACTCCATTTGGCTCACTAACTTCACACACCATCAGGCTTCCAAGCAGCTCTCAAGGAAACTCAGTTTTCACACTCTAGGCTTAATGCCCATTTGAGTGCATTATCTAGGAATGAACCTGGTAGAGCATCCCACACAAACGAATGCTCCACATGCGGGTTTCACATGCCACCAACTCCACGTTCTCAGCCAACTTCAGCGCCACAGCCGTTTTCAGATAGCCCTCAATGCAAAGGCTCTAGATGCAAATATTGGTGTGAGAGCTAATTCAATCAAGGAAACACTGCATGTTGGTGAAGGGCATATTGAAGAAGGATCAGCCGAGTGGTTCTTGTGGGAGAACAACTCCATTTGGCTCACTAACTTCACACACCATCAGGCTTCCAAGCAGCTCTCAAGGAAACTCAATTTTCACACTCTATGCTTAGTGCCCTTTGAGTGCATTATCTAGGAATGAACCTGGTAGAGCATCCCACACAAACGAATGCTCCACATGCGGGTTTCACATGCCACCAACTCCACATTCTCAGGCAACTTCAGCGCCACAGCCGTTTTCAGATAGCCCTCATTGCAAAGGCTTTAGACGCAAATATTGGTTTGAGAGCTAATTCAATCAAGGAAACACTGCATGTTGGTGAAGGGCATATTGAAGAAGGATCAGCCGAGTGGTTCTTGTTGGAGAATAACTCCATTTGGCTCACTAACTTCACACACCATCAGGCTTCCAAACAGCTCTCAAGGAAACTCAGTTTTCACACTCTATGCTTAGTGCCCTTTGAGTGCCTAGGACTGAAATGAAGCTTGTTAGAGCATCCCACACAAACGAATGCTCCACATGCGGGTTTCAGTTGCCACCAACTCCACATTCACAGGCAAGTTCAGCGCCACAGCCGTTTTCAGATAGCCCTCAATGCAAAGGCTCTAGACGCAAATATTGATGTGAGAGCTAATTCAATCAAGGAAACACAGCCTGTTGGTGAAGGGCATATTGAAGAAGGATCAGCCGAGTGGTTCTTGTGGGAGAATAACTCCATTTGGCTCACTAACTTCACACACCATCAGGCTTCCAAGCAGCTCTCAAGGAAACTCAGTTTTCACACTCTATGCTTAGTGCCCTTTGAGTGCCTAGGACTGAAATGAAGCTTGGTGAGCATCCCACACAAACGAATGCTCCACATGCGGGTTTCACATGCCACCAACTCCACATTCTCAGGCAACTTCAGCGCCACAGCCGTTTTCAGATAGCCCTCAATGCAAAGGCTCTAGACGCAAATATTGGTGTGAGAGCTAATTCAATCAAGGAAACACTGCATGTTGGTGAAGGGCATATTTAAGAAGGATCAGCCGAGTGGTTCTTGTTGGAGAATAAGTCCATTTGGCTCACTAACTTCACACACCATCAGGCTTCCAAGCAGCTCTCAAGGAAACTCAGTTTTCACACTCTATGCTTAGTGCCCTTTGAGTGCCTAGGACTGAAATGAAGCTTGATGAGCATCCCACACAAACGAATGCTCCACATGCGGGTTTCACATGCAACCAACTCCACATTCTCAGGCAACTTCAGCGCCACAGCCGTTTTCAGATAGTGCTCAATGCAAAGGATCTAGGTGCAAATATTGGTGTGAGAGCTAATTCAATCAAGGAAACACTGCATGTTGGTGAAGGGCATATTGAAGAAGGATCAGCCGAGTGGTTCTTGTGGGAGAACAACTCCATTTGGCTCACTAACTTCACACACCATCAGGCTTCTAAGCAGCTCTCAAGGAAACTCAGTTTTCACACTCTATGCTTAGTGCCCTTTGAGTGCATTATCTAGGAATGAACCTGGTAGAGCATCCCACACAAACGAATGCTCCACATGCGGGTTTCACATGCCACCTTCTCCATATTCAGAGGCAACTTCAGCGCCACAGCCATTTTCAGATAGCCCTCAATGCAAAGGCTCTACACGCAAATATTGGTGTGAGAGCTGATTCAATCAAGGAAACACTGCATGTTGGTGAAGGGCATATTGAAGAAGGATCAGCCGAGTGGTTCTTGTGGGAGAACAACTCCATTTGGCTCACTGACTTCACACACCATCAGGCTTCCAAGCAGCTCTCAAGAAAACTCAGTTTTCACACTCTATGCTTAGTGCCCTTTGAGTGCCTAGGACTGAAATGAAGCTTGGTGAGCATCCCACACAAACGAATGCTCCACATGCGGGTTTCACATGCCACCAACTCCACATTCTCAGGCAACTTCAGCGCCACAGCCGTTTTCAGATAGCCCTCAATGCAAAGGCTCTACACGCAAATATTGGTGTGAGAGCTGATTCAATCAAGGAAACACTGCATGTTGGTGAAAGGCATATTGAAGAAGGATCAGCCGAGGGGTTCTTGTGGGAGAACAACTCCATTTGGCTCACTAACTTCACACACCATCAGGCTTCAGAGGAGCTCTCTAGGAACCTCAGTTTTCACACTCTATGCTTAGTGCCCTTTGAGTGCCTAGGACTGAAATGAAGCTTGGTGAGCATCCCACACAAACGAATGCTCCACATGCGGGTTTCACATGCCACCAACTCCACATTCTCAGGCAACTTCAGCGCCACAGCCGTTTTCAGATAGCCCTCAATGCAAAGGCTCTACACGCAAATATTGGTGTGAGAGCTGATTGAATCAAAGAAACAGTGCATGTTGGTGAAGGGCATATTGAAGAAGGATCAGCCGAGTGGTTCTTGTGGGAGAACAACTCCATTTGGCTCACTAACTTCACACACCATCAGGCTTCCAAGCAGCTCTCAAGGAAACTCAGTTTTCACACTCTATGCTTAGTGCCCTTTGAGTGCATTATCTAGAAATGAACCTGGTAGAGCATCCCACACAAACGAATGCTCCACATGCGGGTTTCACATGCCACCAACTCCACATTCACAGGCAACTTCAGCGCCACAGCCGTTTTCAGATAGCCCTCAATGCAAAGGCTCTACACGCAAATATTGGTGTGAGAGCTAATTCAATCAAGGAAACACTGCATGTTGGTGAAGGGCATATTGAAGAAGGATCAGCCGAGTGGTTCTTGTGGGAGAACAACTCCATTTGGCTCACTGACTTCACACACCATCAGGCTTCCAAGCAGCTCTCAAGAAAACTCAGTTTTCACACTCTATGCTTAGTGCCCTTTGAGTGCCTAGGACTGAAATGAAGCTTGGTGAGCATCCCACACAAACGAATGCTCCACATGCGGGTTTCACAAGCCACCAACTCCACATTCTCAGGCAACTTCAGCGCCACAGCCGTTTTCAGATAGCCCTCAATGCAAAGGCTCTAGACGCAAATATTGGTGTGAGAGCTAATTCAATCAAGGAAACACTGCATGTTGGTGAAGGGCATATTGAAGAAGGATCAGCCAAGTGGTTCTTGTGAGAGAACAACTCCATTTGGCTCACTAACTTCACACACCATCAGGCTTCAGAGGAACTCTCAAAGAAACTCAGTTTTCACACTCTATGCTTAGTGCCCTTTGAGTGCCTAGGACTGAAATGAAGCTTGGTGAGCATCCCACACAAACGAATGCTCCACATGCGGGTTTCACATGACACCAACTCCACATTCACAGGCAACTTCAGCGCCACAGCCGTTTTCAGATAGCCCTCAATGCAAAGGCTCTAGACGCAAATATTGGTGTGAGAGCTAATTCAATCAAGGAAACACAGCCTGTTGGTGAAAGGCATAGTGAAGAAGGATCAGCCGAGTGGTTCTTGTGGGAGAACAACTCCATTTGGCTCACTAACTTCACACACCATCAGGCTTCCAAGCAGCTCTCAAGGAAACTCAGTTTTCACACTCTATGCTTAGTGCCCTTTGAGTGCATTATCTAGGAATGAACCTGGTAGAGCATCCCACACAAACGAATGCTCCACATGCGGGTTTCACATGCCACCAACTCCACATTCACAGGCAACTTCAGCGCCACAGCCGTTTTCAGATAGCCCTCAATGCAAAGGCTCTAGATGCAAATATTGGTGTGAGAGCTAATTCAATCAAGGAAACACTGCATGTTGGTGAAAGGCATATTGAAGAAGGATCAGCCGAGGGGTTCTTGTGGGAGAACAACTCCATTTGGCTCACTAACTTCACACACCATCAGGCTTCAGAGGAGCTCTCTAGGAACCTCAGTTTTCACACTCTATGCTTAGTGCCCTTTGAGTGCCTAGGACTGAAATGAAGCTTGGTGAGCATCCCACACAAACGAATGCTCCACATGCGGGTTTCACATGCCACCAACTCCACATTCACAGGCAACTTCAGCGCCACAGCCGTTTTCAGATAGCCCTCAATGCAAAGGCTCTACACGCAAATATTGGTGTGAGAGCTGATTGAATCAAAGAAACACTGCATGTTGGTGAAGGGCATATTGAAGAAGGATCAGCCGAGTGGTTCTTGTGGGAGAACAACTCCATTTGGCTCACTAACTTCACACACCATCAGGCTTCCAAGCAGCTCTCAAGGAAACTCAGTTTTCACACTCTAGGCTTAGTGCCCATTTGAGTGCATTATCTAGGAATGAACCTGGTAGAGCATCCCACACAAACGAATGCTCCACATGCGGGTTTCACATGCCACCAACTCCACATTCACAGGCAACTTCAGTGCCACAGCCGTTTTCAGATAGCCCTCAATGCAAAGGCTCTAGTTGCAAATATTGGTGTGAGAGCTAATTCAATCAAGGAAACACTGCATGTTGGTGAAGGGCATATTGAAGAAGGATCAGCCGAGTGGTTCTTGTGGGAGAACAACTCCATTTGGCTCACTAACTTCACACACCATCAGGCTTCCAAGCAGCTCTCAAGAAAACTCAGTTTTCACACTCTATGCTTAGTGCCCTTTGAGTGCCTAGGACTGAAATGAAGCTTGGTGAGCATCCCACACAAACGAATGCTCCACATGCGGGTTTCACATGCCACCAACTCCACATTCTCAGGCAACTTCAGCGCCACAGCCGTTTTGAGATAGCCCTCAATGCAAAGGCTCTAGACGCAAATATTGGTGTGAGAGCTAATTCAATCAAGGAAACACTGCATGTTGGTGAAGGGCATATTGAAGAAGGATCAGCCGAGTGGTTCTTGTGGGAGAACAACTCCATTTGGCTCACTAACTTCACACACCATCAGGCTTCCAAGCAGCTCTCAAGGAAACTCAATTTTCACACTCTATGCTTAGTGCCTTTTGATTGCATTATCTAGGAATGAACCTGGTAGAGCATCCCACACAAACGAATGCTCCACATGCGGGTTTCACATGCCACCAACTCCACATTCACAGGCAACTTCAGCGCCACAGCCGTTTTCAGATAGCCCTCAATGCAATGGCTCTGGACGCAAATATTGGTGTGAGAGCTAATTCAATCAAGGAAACACTGCATGTTGGTGAAGGGCATATTGTGGAAGGATCAGCCGAGTGGTTCTTGTGGGAGAACAACTCCATTTGGCTCACTAACTTCACACACCATCAGGCTTCCAAGCAGCTCTCAAGGAAACTCAGTTTTCACACTCTATGCTTAGTGCCCTTTGAGTGCCTAGGACTGAAATGAAGCTTGGTGAGCATCCCACACAAACGAATGCTCCACATGCGGGTTTCACATGCCACCAACTCCACATTCACAGGCAACTTCAGCGCCACAGCCGTTTTCAGATAGCCCTCAATGCAAAGGCTCTAGACGCAAATATTGGTGTGAGAGCTGATTGAATCAAAGAAATACTGCACGTTGGTGAAGGGCATATTGAAGAAGGATCAGCCGAGTGGTTCTTGTGGGAGAACAACTCCATTTGGCTCACTAACTTCACACACAATCAGGCTTCCAAGCACCTCTCAAGGAAACTCAATTTTCACACTCTATGCTTAGTGCCCTTTGAGTGCATTATCTAGGAATGAACCTGGTAGAGCATCCCACACAAACGAATGCTCCACATGCGGGTTTCACATGCCACCAACTCCACATTCACAGGCAACTTCAGCGCCACAGCCGTTTTCAGATAGCCCTCAATGCAAAGGCTCTAGATGCAAATATTGGTGTGAGAGCTAATTCAATCAAGGAAACACTGCATGTTGGTGAAGGGCATATTGTGGAAGGATCAGCCGCGTGGTTCTTGTGAGAGAACAACTCCATTTGGCTCACTAACTTCACACACCATCAGGCTTCCAAGCAGCTCTCAAGGAAACTCAGTTTTCACACTCTATGCTTAGTGCCCTTTGAGTGCCTAGGACTGAAATGAAGCTTGGTGAGCATCCCACACAAACGAATGCTTCACATGCGGGTTTCACATGACACCAACTCCACATTCACAGGCAACTTCAGCGCCACAGCCGTTTTCAGATAGCCCTCAATGCAAAGGCTCTAGAAGCAAATATTTTTGTGAGAGCTAATTCAATCAAGGAAACACTGCATGTTGGTGAAGGGCATATTGAAGAAGGATCAGCCAAGTGGTTCTTGTGGGAGAACAACTCCATTTGGCTCACTAACTTCACACACCATCAGGCTTCCAAGCAGCTCTCAAGAAAACTCAGTTTTCACACTCTATGCTTAGTGCCCTTTGAGTGCCTAGGACTGAAATGAATCTTGGAGAGCATCCCACACAAACGAATGCTCCACATGCGGGTTTCACATGCCACCAACTCCACATTCACAGGCAACTTCAGCGCCACAGCCGTTTTCAGATAGCCCTCAATGCAAAGGCTCTAGATGCAAATATTGGTGTGAGAGCTAATTCAATCAAGGAAACACTGCATGTTGGTGAAGGGCATATTGTGGAAGGATCAGCCGAGTGGTTCTTGTGAGAGAACAACTCCATTTGGCTCACTAACTTCACACACCATCAGGCTTCCAAGCAGCTCTCAAGGAAACTCAGTTTTCACACTCTATGCTTAGTGCCCTTTGAGTGCCTAGGACTGAAATGAAGCTTGGTGAGCATCCCACACAAACGAATGCTCCACATGCGGGTTTCACATGACACCAACTCCACATTCACAGGCAACTTCAGCGCCACAGCCGTTTTCAGATAGCCCTCAATGCAAAGGCTCTAGAAGCAAATATTTTTGTGAGAGCTAATTCAATCAAGGAAACACTGCATGTTGGTGAAGGGCATATTGAAGAAGGATCAGCCAAGTGGTTCTTGTGGGAGAACAACTCCATTTGGCTCACTAACTTCACACACCATCAGGCTTCCAAGCAGCTCTCAAGAAAACTCAGTTTTCACACTCTATGCTTAGTGCCCTTTGAGTGCCTAGGACTGAAATGAATCTTGGAGAGCATCCCACACAAACGAATGCTCCACATGCGGGTTTCACATGCCACCAACTCCACATTCACAGGCAACTTCAGCGCCACAGCCGTTTTCAGATAGCCCTCAATGCAAAGGCTCTAGATGCAAATATTGGTGTGAGAGCTAATTCAATCAAGGAAACACTGCATGTTGGTGAAGGGCATATTGAAGAAGGATCAGCCGAGTGGTTCTTGTGGGAGAACAACTCCATTTGGCTCACTAACTTCACACACCATCAGGCTTCAGAGGAGCTCTCAAGGAAACTCAGTTTTCACACTCTATGCTTAGTGCCCTTTGAGTGCCTAGGACTGAAATGAAGCTTGTTGAGCATCCCACACAAACGAATGCTCCACATGCGGGTTTCACATGCCACCAACTCCACATTCACAGGCAACTTCAGCGCCACAGCCGTTTTCAGATAGCCCTCAATGCAAAGGCTCTAGACGCAAATATTGGTGTGAGAGCTAATTCAATCAAGGAAACCCTGCATGTTGGTGAAGGGCATATTGTGGAAGGATCAGCCGAGTGGTTCTTGTGGGAGAACAACTCCATTTGGCTCACTAACTTCACACACCATCAGGCTTCCAAGCAGCTCTCAAGAAAAGCTCGTATTCACACTCTATGCTTAGTGCCCTTTGAGTGCCTAGGACTAAAATGAAGCTTGATGAGCATCCCACACAAACGAATGCTCCACATGCGGGTTTCACATGACACCAACTCCACATTCACAGGCAACTTCAGCGCCACAGCCGTTTTCAGATAGCCCTCAATGCAAAGGCTCTAGACGCAAATATTGGTGTGAGAGCTAATTCAATCAAGGAAACACTGCATGTTGGTGAAGGGCATATTGAAGAAGGATCAGCCGAGTGGTTCTTGTGGGAGAACAACTCCATTTGGCTCACTAACTTCACACACCATCAGGCTTCCAAGCAGCTCTCAAGGAAACTCAGTTTTCACACTCTAGGCTTAATGCCCATTTGAGTCCATTATCTAGGAATGAACCTGGTAGAGCATCCCACACAAACGAATGCTCCACATGCGGGTTTGACATGCCACCAACTCCACATTCACAGGCAACTTCAGCGCCACAGCCGTTTTCAGATAGCCCTCAATGCAAAGGCTCTAGACGCAAATATTGGTGTGAGAGCTAATTCAATCAAGGAAACACTGCATGTTGGTGAAGGGCATATTGAAGAAGGATCAGCCAAGTGGTTCTTGTGAGAGAACAACTCCATTTGGCTCACTAACTTCACACACCATCAGGCTTCAGAGGAACTCTCAAAGAAACTCAGTTTTCACACTCTATGCTTAGTGCCCTTTGAGTGCCTAGGACTGAAATGAAGCTTGGTGAGCATCCCACACAAACGAATGCTCCACATGCGGGTTTCACATGACACCAACTCCACATTCACAGGCAACTTCAGCGCCACAGCCGTTTTCAGATAGCCCTCAATGCAAAGGCTCTAGACGCAAATATTGGTGTGAGAGCTAATTCAATCAAGGAAACACAGCCTGTTGGTGAAAGGCATAGTGAAGAAGGATCAGCCGAGTGGTTCTTGTGGGAGAACAACTCCATTTGGCTCACTACTTCACACACCATCAGGCTTCCAAGCAGCTCTCAAGAAAACTCAGTTTTCACACTCTATGCTTAGTGCCCTTTGAGTGCATTATCTAGGAATGAACCTGGTAGAGCATCCCACACAAATGAATGCTCCACATGCGGGTTTCACATGCCACCAACTCCACATTCACAGGCAACTTCAGCGCCACAGCCGTTTTCAGATAGCCCTCAATGCAAAGGCTCTAGATGCAAATATTGGTGTGAGAGCTAATTCAATCAAGGAAACACTGCATGTTGGTGAAAGGCATATTGAAGAAGGATCAGCCGAGTGGTTCTTGTGGGAGAACAACTCCATTTGGCTCACTAACTTCACACACCATCAGGCTTCATAGGAGCTCTCTAGGAACCTCAGTTTTCACACTCTATGCTTAGTGCCCTTTGAGTGCCTAGGACTGAAATGAAGCTTGGTGAGCATCCCACACAAACGAATGCTCCACATGCGGGTTTCACATGCCACCAACTCCACATTCACAGGCAACTTCAGCGCCACAGGCGTTTTCAGATAGCCCTCAATGCAAAGGCTCTACACGCAAATATTGGTGTGAGAGCTGATTGAATCAAAGAAACACTGCATGTTGGTGAAGGGCATATTGAGGAAGGATCAGCCGAGTGGTTCTTGTGGGAGAACAACTCCATTTGGCTCACTAACTTCACACACCATCAGGCTTCCAAGCAGCTCTCAAGGAAACTCAGTTTTCACACTCTATGCTTAGTGCCCTTTGAGTGCATTATCTAGAAATGAACCTGGTAGAGCATCCCACACAAACGAATGCTCCACATGCGGGTTTCACATGCCACCAACTCCACATTCACAGGCAACTTCAGCGCCACAGCCGTTTTCAGATAGCCCTCAATGCAAAGGCTCTAGACGCAAATATTGGTGTGAGAGCTAATTCAATCAAGGAAACACTTCATGTTGGTGAAGGGCATATTGAAGAAGGATCAGCCGAGTGGTTCTTGTGGGAGAACAACTCCATTTGGCTCACTAACTTCACACACCATCAGGCTTCCAAGCAGCTCTCAAGAAAACTCAGTTTTCACACTCTATGCTTAGTGCCCTTTGAGTGCCTAGGACTGAAATGAAGCTTGGTGAGCATCCCACACAAACGAATGCTCCACATGCCTGTTTCAAATGCCACCAACTCCACATTCTCAGGCAACTTCAACGCCACAGCCGTTTTCAGATAGCCCTCAATGCAAAGGCTCTAGACGCAAATATTGGTGTGAGAGCTAATTCAATCAAGGAAACACTGCATGTTGGTGAAGGGCATATTGAAGAAGGATCAGCCGAGTGGTTCTTGTGGAGAACAACTCCATTTGGCTCACTAACTTCACACACCATCAGGCTTCCAAGCAGCTCTCAAGGAAACTCAATTTTCACACTCTATGCTTAGTGCCTTTTGATTGCATTATCTAGGAATGAACCTGGTAGAGCATCCCACACAAACGAATGCTCCACATGCGGGTTTCACATGCCACCAACTCCACATTCACAGGCAACTTCAGCGCCACAGCCTTTTTCAGATAGCCCTCAATGCAAAGGCTCTACACGCAAATATTGGTGTGAGAGCTGATTGAATCAAAGAAATACTGCATGTTGGTGAAGGGCATATTGAAGAAGGATCAGCCGAGTGGTTCTTGTGGGAGAACAACTCCATTTGGCTCACTAACTTCACACACCATCAGGCTTCTAAGCAGCTCTCAAGGAAACTCAATTTTCACACTCTAAGCTTAGTGCCCTTTGAGTGCATTATCTAGGAATGAACCTGGTAGAGCATCCCACACAAACGAATGCTCCACATGCGGGTTTCACATGCCACCAACTCCACATTCTCAGGCAACTTCAGCGCCACAACCGTTTTCAGATAGCCCTCAATGCAAAGGCTCTAGATGCAAATATTGGTGTGAGAGCTAATTCAATCAAGGAAACACTGCATGTTGGTGAAGGGCATATTGTGGAAGGATCAGCCGAGTGGTTCTTGTGAGAGAACAACTCCATTTGGCTCACTAACTTCACACACCATCAGGCTTCCAAGCAGCTCTCAAGGAAACTCAGTTTTCACACTCTATGCTTAGTGCCCTTTGAGTGCCTAGGACTGAAATGAAGCTTGGTGAGCATCCCACACAAACGAATGCTCCACATGCGGGTTTCACATGACACCAACTCCACATTCACAGGCAACTTCAGCGCCACAGCCGTTTTCAGATAGCCCTCAATGCAAAGGCTCTAGAAGCAAATATTTTTGTGAGAGCTAATTCAATCAAGGAAACACTGCATGTTGGTGAAGGGCATATTGAAGAAGGATCAGCCAAGTGGTTCTTGTGGGAGAACAACTCCATTTGGCTCACTAACTTCACACACCATCAGGCTTCCAAGCAGCTCTCAAGAAAACTCAGTTTTCACACTCTATGCTTAGTGCCCTTTGAGTGCCTAGGACTGAAATGAATCTTGGAGAGCATCCCACACAAACGAATGCTCCACATGCGGGTTTCACATGCCACCAACTCCACATTCACAGGCAACTTCAGCGCCACAGCCGTTTTCAGATAGCCCTCAATGCAAAGGCTCTAGATGCAAATATTGGTGTGAGAGCTAATTCAATCAAGGAAACACTGCATGTTGGTGAAGGGCATATTGAAGAAGGATCAGCCGAGTGGTTCTTGTGGGAGAACAACTCCATTTGGCTCACTAACTTCACACACCATCAGGCTTCAGAGGAGCTCTCAAGGAAACTCAGTTTTCACACTCTATGCTTAGTGCCCTTTGAGTGCCTAGGACTGAAATGAAGCTTGTTGAGCATCCCACACAAACGAATGCTCCACATGCGGGTTTCACATGCCACCAACTCCACATTCACAGGCAACTTCAGCGCCACAGCCGTTTTCAGATAGCCCTCAATGCAAAGGCTCTAGACGCAAATATTGGTGTGAGAGCTAATTCAATCAAGGAAACCCTGCATGTTGGTGAAGGGCATATTGTGGAAGGATCAGCCGAGTGGTTCTTGTGGGAGAACAACTCCATTTGGCTCACTAACTTCACACACCATCAGGCTTCCAAGCAGCTCTCAAGAAAAGCTCGTATTCACACTCTATGCTTAGTGCCCTTTGAGTGCCTAGGACTAAAATGAAGCTTGATGAGCATCCCACACAAACGAATGCTCCACATGCGGGTTTCACATGACACCAACTCCACATTCACAGGCAACTTCAGCGCCACAGCCGTTTTCAGATAGCCCTCAATGCAAAGGCTCTAGACGCAAATATTGGTGTGAGAGCTAATTCAATCAAGGAAACACTGCATGTTGGTGAAGGGCATATTGAAGAAGGATCAGCCGAGTGGTTCTTGTGGGAGAACAACTCCATTTGGCTCACTAACTTCACACACCATCAGGCTTCAAGCAGCTCTCAAGGAACTCAGTTTTCACACTCTAGGCTTAATGCCCATTTGAGTCCATTATCTAGGAATGAACCTGGTAGAGCATCCCACACAAACGAATGCTCCACATGCGGGTTTGACATGCCACCAACTCCACATTCACAGGCAACTTCAGCGCCACAGCCGTTTTCAGATAGCCCTCAATGCAAAGGCTCTAGACGCAAATATTGGTGTGAGAGCACTAATTCAATCAAGGAAACACTGCATGTTGGTGAAGGGCATATTGAAGAAGGATCAGCCAAGTGGTTCTTGTGAGAGAACAACTCCATTTGGCTCACTAACTTCACACACCATCAGGCTTCAGAGGAACTCTCAAAGAAACTCAGTTTTCACACTCTATGCTTAGTGCCCTTTGAGTGCCTAGGACTGAAATGAAGCTTGGTGAGCATCCCACACAAACGAATGCTCCACATGCGGGTTTCACATGACACCAACTCCACATTCACAGGCAACTTCAGCGCCACAGCCGTTTTCAGATAGCCCTCAATGCAAAGGCTCTAGACGCAAATATTGGTGTGAGAGCTAATTCAATCAAGGAAACACAGCCTGTTGGTGAAAGGCATAGTGAAGAAGGATCAGCCGAGTGGTTCTTGTGGGAGAACAACTCCATTTGGCTCACTACTTCACACACCATCAGGCTTCCAAGCAGCTCTCAAGAAAACTCAGTTTTCACACTCTATGCTTAGTGCCCTTTGAGTGCATTATCTAGGAATGAACCTGGTAGAGCATCCCACACAAATGAATGCTCCACATGCGGGTTTCACATGCCACCAACTCCACATTCACAGGCAACTTCAGCGCCACAGCCGTTTTCAGATAGCCCTCAATGCAAAGGCTCTAGATGCAAATATTGGTGTGAGAGCTAATTCAATCAAGGAAACACTGCATGTTGGTGAAAGGCATATTGAAGAAGGATCAGCCGAGTGGTTCTTGTGGGAGAACAACTCCATTTGGCTCACTAACTTCACACACCATCAGGCTTCATAGGAGCTCTCTAGGAACCTCAGTTTTCACACTCTATGCTTAGTGCCCTTTGAGTGCCTAGGACTGAAATGAAGCTTGGTGAGCATCCCACACAAACGAATGCTCCACATGCGGGTTTCACATGCCACCAACTCCACATTCACAGGCAACTTCAGCGCCACAGGCGTTTTCAGATAGCCCTCAATGCAAAGGCTCTACACGCAAATATTGGTGTGAGAGCTGATTGAATCAAAGAAACACTGCATGTTGGTGAAGGGCATATTGAGGAAGGATCAGCCGAGTGGTTCTTGTGGGAGAACAACTCCATTTGGCTCACTAACTTCACACACCATCAGGCTTCCAAGCAGCTCTCAAGGAAACTCAGTTTTCACACTCTATGCTTAGTGCCCTTTGAGTGCATTATCTAGAAATGAACCTGGTAGAGCATCCCACACAAACGAATGCTCCACATGCGGGTTTCACATGCCACCAACTCCACATTCACAGGCAACTTCAGCGCCACAGCCGTTTTCAGATAGCCCTCAATGCAAAGGCTCTAGACGCAAATATTGGTGTGAGAGCTAATTCAATCAAGGAAACACTTCATGTTGGTGAAGGGCATATTGAAGAAGGATCAGCCGAGTGGTTCTTGTGGGAGAACAACTCCATTTGGCTCACTAACTTCACACACCATCAGGCTTCCAAGCAGCTCTCAAGAAAACTCAGTTTTCACACTCTATGCTTAGTGCCCTTTGAGTGCCTAGGACTGAAATGAAGCTTGGTGAGCATCCCACACAAACGAATGCTCCACATGCCTGTTTCAAATGCCACCAACTCCACATTCTCAGGCAACTTCAACGCCACAGCCGTTTTCAGATAGCCCTCAATGCAAAGGCTCTAGACGCAAATATTGGTGTGAGAGCTAATTCAATCAAGGAAACACTGCATGTTGGTGAAGGGCATATTGAAGAAGGATCAGCCGAGTGGTTCTTGTGGGAGAACAACTCCATTTGGCTCACTAACTTCACACACCATCAGGCTTCCAAGCAGCTCTCAAGGAAACTCAATTTTCACACTCTATGCTTAGTGCCTTTTGATTGCATTATCTAGGAATGAACCTGGTAGAGCATCCCACACAAACGAATGCTCCACATGCGGGTTTCACATGCCACCAACTCCACATTCACAGGCAACTTCAGCGCCACAGCCTTTTTCAGATAGCCCTCAATGCAAAGGCTCTACACGCAAATATTGGTGTGAGAGCTGATTGAATCAAAGAAATACTGCATGTTGGTGAAGGGCATATTGAAGAAGGATCAGCCGAGTGGTTCTTGTGGGAGAACAACTCCATTTGGCTCACTAACTCAACTCACACACCATCAGGCTTCTAAGCAGCTCTCAAGGAAACTCAATTTTCACACTCTAAGCTTAGTGCCCTTTGAGTGCATTATCTAGGAATGAACCTGGTAGAGCATCCCACACAAACGAATGCTCCACATGCGGGTTTCACATGCCACCAACTCCACATTCTCAGGCAACTTCAGCGCCACAACCGTTTTCAGATAGCCCTCAATGCAAAGGCTCTAGATGCAAATATTGGTGTGAGAGCTAATTCAATCAAGGAAACACTGCATGTTGGTGAAGGGCATATTGTGGAAGGATCAGCCGAGTGGTTCTTGTGAGAGAACAACTCCATTTGGCTCACTAACTTCACACACCATCAGGCTTCCAAGCAGCTCTCAAGGAAACTCAGTTTTCACACTCTATGCTTAGTGCCCTTTGAGTGCCTAGGACTGAAATGAAGCTTGGTGAGCATCCCACACAAACGAATGCTCCACATGCGGGTTTCACATGCCACCAACTCCACATTCTCAGGCAACTTCAGCGCCACAGGCGTTTTCAGATAGCCCTCAATGCAAAGGCTCTAGAAGCAAATATTTTTGTGAGAGCTAATTCAATCAAGGAAACACTGCATGTTGGTGAAGGGCATATTGAAGAAGGATCAGCCGAGTGGTTCTTGTGGGAGAACAACTCCATTTGGCTCACTAACTTCACACACCATCAGGCTTCCAAGCAGCTCTCAAGGAAACTCAGTTTTCACACTCTAGGCTTAGTGCCCATTTGAGTGCATTATCTAGGAATGAACCTGGTAGAGCATCCCACACAAACGAATGCTCCACATGCGGGTTTCACATGCCACCAACTCCACATTCGCAGGCAACTTCAGTGCCACAGCCGTTTTCAGATAGCCCTCAATGCAAAGGCTCTAGTTGCAAATATTGGTGTGAGAGCTAATTCAATCAAGGAAACACTGCATGTTGGTGAAGGGCATATTGAAGAAGGATCAGCCGAGTGGTTCTTGTGGGAGAACAACTCCATTTGGCTCACTAACTTTACACACCATCAGGCTTCCAAGCAGCTCTCAAGAAAACTCAGTTTTCACACTCTATGCTTAGTGCCCTTTGAGTGCCTAGGACTGAAATGAAGCTTGGTGAGCATCCCACACAAACGAATGCTCCACATGCGGGTTTCACATGCCACCAACTCCACATTCTCAGGCAACTTCAGCGCCACAGCCGTTTTCAGATAGCCCTCAATGCAAAGGCTCTAGACGCAAATATTGTTCTGAGAGCTAATTCAATCAAGGAAACACTGCATGTTGGTGAAGGGCATATTGAAGAAGGATCAGCCGAGTGGTTCTTGTGGGAGAACAACTCCATTTGGCTCACTAACTTCACACACCATCAGGCTTCCAAGCAGCTCTCAAGGAAACTCAATTTTCACACTCTATGCTTAGTGCCTTTTGATTGCATTATCTAGGAATGAACCTGGTAGAGCATCCCACACAAACGAATGCTCCACATGCGGGTTTCACATGCCACCAACTCCACATTCACAGGCAACTTCAGCGCCACAGCCGTTTTCAGATAGCCCTCAATGCAATGGCTCTGGACGCAAATATTGGTGTGAGAGCTAATCCAATCAAGGAAACACTGCATGTTGGTGAAGGGCATATTGTGGAAGGATCAGCCGAGTGGTTCTTGTGGGAGAACAACTCCATTTGGCTCAACAACTTCACACACCATCAGGCTTCCAAGCAGCTCTCAAGGAAACTCAGTTTTCACACTCTATGCTTAGTGCCCTTTGAGTGCCTAGGACTGAAATGAAGCTTGGTGAGCATCCCACACAAACGAATGCTCCACATGCGGGTTTCACATGCCACCAACTCCACATTCACAGGCAACTTCAGCCAGCCGTTTTCAGATAGCCCTCAATGCAAAGGCTCTACACGCAAATATTGGTGTGAGAGCTGATTGAATCAAAGAAATACTGCACGTTGGTGAAGGGCATATTGAAGAAGGATCAGCCGAGTGGTTCTTGTGGGAGAACAACTCCATTTGGCTCACTAACTTCACACACAATCAGGCTTCCAAGCAGCTCTCAAGGAAACTCAATTTTCACACTCTATGCTTAGTGCCCTTTGAGTGCATTATCTAGGAATGAACCTGGTAGAGCATCCCACACAAACGAATGCTCCACATGCGGGTTTCACATGCCACCAACTCCACATTCACAGGCAACTTCAGCGCCACAGCCGTTTTCAGATAGCCCTCAATGCAAAGGCTCTAGATGCAAATATTGGTGTGAGAGCTAATTCAATCAAGGAAACACTGCATGTTGGTGAAGGGCATATTGTGGAAGGATCAGCCGAGTGGTTCTTGTGAGAGAACAACTCCATTTGGCTCACTAACTTCACACACCATCAGGCTTCCAAGCAGCTCTCAAGGAAACTCAGTTTTCACACTCTATGCTTAGTGCCCTTTGAGTGCCTAGGACTGAAATGAAGCTTGGTGAGCATCCCACACAAACGAATGCTCCACATGCGGGTTTCACATGACACCAACTCCACATTCACAGGCAACTTCAGCGCCACAGCCGTTTTCAGATAGCCCTCAATGCAAAGGCTCTAGAAGCAAATATTTTTGTGAGAGCTAATTCAATCAAGGAAACACTGCATGTTGGTGAAGGGCATATTGAAGAAGGATCAGCCGAGTGGTTCTTGTGGGAGAACAACTCCATTTGGCTCACTAACTTCACACACCATCAGGCTTCCAAGCAGCTCTCAAGAAAACTCAGTTTTCACACTCTATGCTTAGTGCCCTTTGAGTGCCTAGGACTGAAATGAATCTTGGAGAGCATCCCACACAAACGAATGCTCCACATGCGGGTTTCACATGCCACCAACTCCACATTCACAGGCAACTTCAGCGCCACAGCCGTTTTCAGATAGCCCTCAATGCAAAGGCTCTAGATGCAAATATTGGTGTGAGAGCTAATTCAATCAAGGAAACACTGCATGTTGGTGAAGGGCATATTGAAGAAGGATCAGCCGAGTGGTTCTTGTGGGAGAACAACTCCATTTGGCTCACTAACTTCACACACCATCAGGCTTCCAAGCAGCTCTCAAGGAAACTCAGTTTTCACACTCTATGCTTAGTGCCCTTTGAGTGCCTAGGACTGAAATGAAGCTTGGTGAGCATCCCACACAAACGAATGCTCCACATGCGGGTTTCACATGCCACCAACTCCACATTCACAGGCAACTTCAGCGCCACAGCCGTTTTCAGATAGCCCTCAATGCAAAGGCTCTAGACGCAAATATTGGTGTGAGAGCTAATTCAATCAAGGAAACCCTGCATGTTGGTGAAGGGCATATTGTGGAAGGATCAGCCGAGTGGTTCTTGTGGGAGAACAACTCCATTTGGCTCACTAACTTCACACACCATCAGGCTTCCAAGCAGCTCTCAAGAAAAGCTCGTATTCACACTCTATGCTTAGTGCCCTTTGAGTGCCTAGGACTAAAATGAAGCTTGATGAGCATCCCACACAAACGAATGCTCCACATGCGGGTTTCACATGACACCAACTCCACATTCACAGGCAACTTCAGCGCCACAGCCGTTTTCAGATAGCCCTCAATGCAAAGGCTCTAGACGCAAATATTGGTGTGAGAGCTAATTCAATCAAGGAAACACTGCATGTTGGTGAAGGGCATATTGAAGAAGGATCAGCCGAGTGGTTCTTGTGGGAGAACAACTCCATTTGGCTCACTAACTTCACACACCATCAGGCTTCCAAGCAGCTCTCAAGGAAACTCAGTTTTCACACTCTAGGCTTAATGCCCATTTGAGTGCATTATCTAGGAATGAACCTGGTAGAGCATCCCACACAAACGAATGCTCCACATGCGGGTTTCACATGCCACCAACTCCACATTCTCAGGCAACTTCAGCGCCACAGCCATTTTCAGATAGCCCTCAATGTAAAGAATCTAGACGAAAATATTGGTGTGAGAGCTAATTCAATCAAGGAAACACTGAATGTTGGTGAAGGGCATATTGTGGAAGGATCAGCCGAGTGGTTGTTGTGGGAGAACAACTCCATTTGGCTCACTAACTTCACACACCATCAGGCTTCCAAGCAGCTCTCAAGAAAACTCAGTTTTCACACTCTATGCTTAGTGCCCTTTGAGAGCCTAGGACTGAAATGAAGCTTGGTGAGCATCCCCCACAAACGAATGCTCCACATGCGGGTTTCACAGGCCACCAACTCCACATTCTCAGGCAACTTCAGCGCCACAGCCGTTTTCAGATAGCCCTCAATGCAAAGGCTCTAGTTGCAAATATTGGTGTGAGAGCTAATTCAATCAAGGAAACACTGCATGTTGGTGAAGGGCATATTGAAGAAGGAACAGCCGAGTGGTTCTTGTGGGAGAACAACTCCATTTGGCTCACTAACTTCACACACCATCAGGCTTCCAAGCAGCTCTCAAGGAAACTCAGTTTTCACACTCTATGCTTAGTGCCCTTTGAGTGCCTAGGACTGAAATGAACCTGGA
>NW_026699670.1:0-53417 GCF_030435755.1 Ochotona princeps
ACTCGGCTGATCCTTCTTCAATATGCCCTTCACCAACATGCAGTGTTTCCTTGATTGAATTAGCTCTCACACCAATATTTGCGTCTAGAGCCTTTGCATTGAGGTCTATCTGAAAACGGCTGTGGCGCGGAAGTTGCCTGTGAATGTGGAGTTGGTCTCATGTGAAACCCGCATGTGGAGCATTCGTTTGTGTGGGATGCTCTACCAGGTTCATTCCTAGATAATACACTCAAAGGGCACTAAACATAGAGTGTGAAAACTGAGTTTCCTTGAGAGCTGCTTGGAAGCATGATGGTGTGTGAAGTTAGTGAGCCAGATGGAGTTGTTCTCCCTCAAGAACCACTCGGCTGATCCTTCTTCAATATGCCCTTCACCAACATGCAGTGTTTCCTTGATTGAATTAGCTCTCACACCAATATTTGCGTCTAGAGCCTTTGCATTGAGGGCTACCTGAAAACGGCTGTGGCGCTGAAGTTGCCTGTGAATGTGGAGTTGGTGGCATGTGAAACCCGCATGTGGAGCATTCGTTTGTGTGGGATGCTCTACCAGGTTCATTCCTAGATAATGCACTCAAAGGGCACTAAGCATAGAGTTTGAAAACTGAGTTTCCTTGAGAGCTGCTTGGAATCCTGATGGTGTGTGAAGTTAGTGAGCCAAATGGAGTTGTTCTAGCACAAGAACCACTCGGCTGATCCTTCTTCAATATGCCCTTCACCAACATGCAGTGTTTCCTTGATTGAATTAGCTCTCACACCAATATTTGCTTCTAGAGCCTTTGCATTGAGGGCTATCTGAAAACGGCTGTGGCGCGGAAGTTGCCTGTGAATGTGGAGTTGGTCTCATGTGAAACCCGCATGTGGAGCATTCGTTTGTGTGGGATGCTCTACCAGGTTCATTCCTAGATAATACACTCAAAGGGCACTAAACATAGAGTGTGAAAACTGAGTTTCCTTGAGAGCTGCTTGGAAGCCTGATGGTGTGTGAAGTTAGTGAGCCAAATGGAGTTGTTCTCCCACAAGAACCACTCGGCTGATCCTTCTTCAATATGTCCTTCACCAGCATGCAGTGTTTCCTTGATTGAATTAGCTCTCACACCAATATTTGCGTCTAGAGCCTTTGCATTGAGGGCTACCTGAAAACGGCTGTGGCGCTGAAGTTGCCTTAGAATGTGGAGTTGGTGGCATGTGAAACGCGCATGTGGAGCATTCGTTTGTGTGGGATGCTCTACAAGCTTCATTTCAGTGCTAGGCACTCAAAGGACACTAAGCATAGAGTGTGAAAACTGAGTTTCTTTGAGAGCTGCTTGGAAGCCTGATGGTGTGTGAAGTTAGTGAGCCAAATGGAGTTGTTCTCCCACAAGAACCACTCGGCTGATCCTTCTTCAATATGCCCTTCACCAACATGCAGTGTTTCCTTGATTGAATTAGCTCTCACACCAATATTTGCTTCTAGAGCCTTTGCATTGAGGCCTACCAGAAAACGGCTGTGGCGCTGAAGTTGCCTGTGAATGTGGAGTTGGTGGCATGTGAAACCCTTATGTGGAGCATTCGTTTGTGTGGGATGCTCTACAAGCTTCATTTCAGTGCTAGGCACTCAAAGGGCACTAAGCATAGAGTGTGAAAACTGAGTTTCTTTGAGAGCTGCTTGGAAGCCTGATGGTGTGTGAAGTTAGTGAGCCAAATGGAGTTGTTCTCCCACAAGAACCACTCGGCTGATCCTTCTTCAATATGCCCTTCACCAACATGCAGTGTTTCCTTGATTGAATTAGCTCTCACACCAATATTTGCTTCTAGAGCCTTTGCATTGAGGCCTACCAGAAAACGGCTGTGGCGCTGAAGTTGCCTGTGAATGTGGAGTTGGTGGCATGTGAAACCCGCATGTGGAGCATTCGTTTGTGTGGGATGCTCTACCAGGTTCATTCTTAGATAATGCACTCAAAGGTCACTAAGCATAGAGTTTGAAAACTGATTTTCCTTGAGATCTGCTTGGAAGCCTGATGGTGTGTGAAGTTTGTGAGCCAAATGGAGTTGTTCTCCCACAAGAACCACTTGGCTGTTCCTTCTTCAATATGCCCTTCACCAACATGCAGTGTTTCCTTGATTGAATTAGCTCTCACACCAATATTTGCGTCTAGAGCCTTTGCATTGAGGGCTATCTGAAAACGGCTGTGGCGCTGAAGTTGCCTGTGAATGTGGAGTTGGTGGCATGTGAAACCCGCATGTGGAGCATTCGTTTGTGTGGGATGCTCTACCAGGTTCATTCCTAGATAATGCACTCAAAAGGCACTAAGCATAGAGTGTGAAAACTGAGTTTCCTTGAGAGCTGCTTGGAAGCCTCATGGTGTGTGAAGTTAGTGAGCCAAATGGAGTTGTTCTAGCACAAGAACCACTCGGCTGATCCTTCTTCAATATGCCCTTCACCAACATGCAGTGTTTCCTTGATTGAATTAGCTCTCACACCAATATTTGCGTCTAGAGCCTTTGCATTGAGGGCTATCTGAAAACGGCTGTGGCGCTGAAGTTGCCTGTGAATGTGGAGTTGGTGGCATCTGAAACCCTTATGTGGAGCATTCGTTTGTGTGGGATGCTCTACCAGGTTCATTCCTAGATAATGCACTCAAAGGGCACTAAGCATAGAGTGTGAATACTGAGTTTCCTTGAGAGCTGCTTGGAATCCTGATGGTGTGTGCAGTTAGTGAGCCAAATGGAGTTGTTCTAGCACAAGAACCACTCTGCTGATCCTTCTTCAATATGCCCTTCACCAACATGCAGTGTTTCCTTGATTGAATTAGCTCTCACACCAATATTTGCGTCTAGAGCCTTTGCATTGAGGGCTATCAGAAAACGGCTGTGGCGCTGAAGTTGCCTGTGAATATGGAGTTGGTGGCATGTGAAACCCGCATGTGGAGCATTCGTTTGTGTCGGATGCTCACCAAGCTTCATTTCAGTCCTAGGCACTCAAAGGGCACTAAGCATAGAGTGTGAAAACTGAGTTTCCTTGAGAGCTGCTTCGAAGCCTGATGGTGTGTGAAGTTAGTGAGCCAAATGGAGTTGTTCTCCCTCAAGAACCACTCGGCTGATCCTTCTTCAATATGCCCTTCACCAACATGCAGTGTTTCCTTGATTGAATTAGCTCTCACACCAATATTTGCTTCTAGAGCCTTTGCATTGAGGGCTACCAGAAAACGGCTGTGGCGCTGAAGTTGCCTGTGAATGTGGAGTTGGTGGCATGTGAAACCCGCATGTGGAGCATTCGTTTGGGTGGGATGCTCTACCAGGTTCATTCTTAGATAATGCACTCAAAGGTCACTAAGCATAGAGTTTGAAAACTGATTTTCCTTGAGATCTGCTTGGAAGCCTGATGGTGTGTGAAGTTTGTGAGCCAAATGGAGTTGTTCTCCCTCAAGAACCACTCGGCTGTTCCTTCTTCAATATGCCCTTCACCAACATGCAGTGTTTCCTTGATTGAATTAGCTCTCACACCAATATTTGCGTCTAGAGCCTTTGCATTGAGGGCTATCTGAAAACGGCTGTGGCGCTGAACTTGCCTGTGAATGTGGAGTTGGTGGCATGTGAAACCCGCATGTGGAGCATTTGTTTGTGTGGGATGCTCACCAAGCTACATTTCAGTCATAGGCACTCAAAGGGCACTAACCATAGAGTGTGAAAACTGAGTTTCCTTGAGAGCTGCTTGGAAGCCTGATGGTGTGTGAAGTTAGTGAGCCAAATGGAGTTGTTCTAGCACAAGAACCACTCGGCTGATCCTTCTTCAATATGCCCTTCACCAACATGCAGTGTTTCCTTGATTGAATTAGCTCTCACACCAATATTTGCGTCTAGAGCCTTTGCATTGAGGTCTATCTGAAAACGGCTGTGGCGCTGAAGTTGCCTGTGAATGTGGAGTTGGTGGCATGTGAAACCCGCATGTGGAGCATTCGTTTGTGTGGGATGCTCTACCAAGTTTCATTCCTAGATAATGCACTCAAAGGGCACTAAGCATAGAGTGTGAAAACTGAGTTTCCTTGAGAGCTGCTTGGAATCCTGATGGTGTGTGAAGTTAGTGAGCCAAATGGAGTTGTTCTCCCACAAGAACCACTCGGCTGATCCTTCTTCAATATGCCCTTCACCAACATGCAGTGTTTCCTTGATTGAATTAGCTCTCACACCAATATTTGCGCCTAGAGCCTTTGCATTGAGGTCTATCTGAAAACGGCTGTGGCGCTGACGTTGCCTGTGAATGTGGAGTTGGTGGCATGGGAAACCCTTATGTGGAGCATTCGTTTGTGTGGGATGCTCACCAAGCTTCATTTCAGTCCTAGGCACTCAAAGGGCACTAAGCATAGAGTGTGAAAACTGAGTTTCCTTGAGAGCTGCTTGGAATCCTGATGGTGTGTGCAGTTAGTGAGCCAAATGGAGTTGTTCTAGCACAAGAACCACTCGGCTGATCCTTCTTCAATATGCCCTTCACCAACATGCAGTGTTTCCTTGATTGAATTAGCTCTCACACCAATATTTGCGTCTAGAGCCTTTGCATTGAGGGCTACCTGAAAACGGCTGTGGCGCTGAAGTTGCCTGTGAATATGGAGTTGGTGGCATGTGAAACCCGCATGTGGAGCATTCGTTTGTGTGGGATGCTCACCAAGCTTCATTTCAGTCCTAGGCACTCAAAGGGCACTAAGCATAGAGTGTGAAAACTGAGTTTCCTTGAGAGCTGCTTGGAAGCATGATGGTGTGTGAAGTTAGTGAGCCAGATGGAGTTGTTCTCCCTCAAGAACCACTCGGCTGATCCTTCTTCAATATGCCCTTCACCAACATGCAGTGTTTCCTTGATTGAATTAGCTCTCACACCAATATTTGCGTCTAGAGCCTTTGCATTGAGGGCTACCTGAAAACGGCTGTGGCGCTGAAGTTGCCTGTGAATGTGGAGTTGGTGGCATGTGAAACCCGCATGTGGAGCATTCGTTTGTGTGGGATGCTCTACCAGGTTCATTCCTAGATAATGCACTCAAAGGGCACTAAGCATAGAGTTTGAAAACTGAGTTTCCTTGAGAGCTGCTTGGAATCCTGATGGTGTGTGAAGTTAGTGAGCCAAATGGAGTTGTTCTAGCACAAGAACCACTCGGCTGATCCTTCTTCAATATGCCCTTCACCAACATGCAGTGTTTCCTTGATTGAATTAGCTCTCACACCAATATTTGCGTCTAGAGCCTTTGCATTGAGGTCTATCTGAAAACGGCTGTGGCGCGGAAGTTGCCTGTGAATGTGGAGTTGGTCTCATGTGAAACCCGCATGTGGAGCATTCGTTTGTGTGGGATGCTCTACCAGGTTCATTCCTAGATAATACACTCAAAGGGCACTAAACATAGAGTGTGAAAACTGAGTTTCCTTGAGAGCTGCTTGGAAGCATGATGGTGTGTGAAGTTAGTGAGCCAGATGGAGTTGTTCTCCCTCAAGAACCACTCGGCTGATCCTTCTTCAATATGCCCTTCACCAACATGCAGTGTTTCCTTGATTGAATTAGCTCTCACACCAATATTTGCGTCTAGAGCCTTTGCATTGAGGGCTACCTGAAAACGGCTGTGGCGCTGAAGTTGCCTGTGAATGTGGAGTTGGTGGCATGTGAAACCCGCATGTGGAGCATTCGTTTGTGTGGGATGCTCTACCAGGTTCATTCCTAGATAATGCACTCAAAGGGCACTAAGCATAGAGTTTGAAAACTGAGTTTCCTTGAGAGCTGCTTGGAAGCCTGATGGTGTGTGAAGTTAGTGAGCCAAATGGAGTTGTTCTAGCACAAGAACCACTCGGCTGATCCTTCTTCAATATGCCCTTCACCAACATGCAGTGTTTCCTTGATTGAATTAGCTCTCACACCAATATTTGCTTCTAGAGCCTTTGCATTGAGGGCTATCTGAAAACGGCTGTGGCGCGGAAGTTGCCTGTGAATGTGGAGTTGGTCTCATGTGAAACCCGCATGTGGAGCATTCGTTTGTGTGGGATGCTCTACCAGGTTCATTCCTAGATAATACACTCAAAGGGCACTAAACATAGAGTGTGAAAACTGAGTTTCCTTGAGAGCTGCTTGGAAGCCTGATGGTGTGTGAAGTTAGTGAGCCAAATGGAGTTGTTCTCCCACAAGAACCACTCGGCTGATCCTTCTTCAATATGTCCTTCACCAGCATGCAGTGTTTCCTTGATTGAATTAGCTCTCACACCAATATTTGCGCCTAGAGCCTTTGCTTTGAGGGCTATCTGAAAATGGCTGTGGCGCTGAAGTTGCCTGTGAATGTGGAGTTGGTGGCATGTGAAACCCGCATGTGGAGCATTCGTTTGTGTGGGATGCTCTACCAGGTTCATTCCTAGATAATGCACTCAAAAGGCACTAAGCATAGAGTGTGAATACTGAGTTTCCTTGAGAGCTGCTTGGAAGCCTGATGGTGTGTGAAGCTAGTGAGCCAAATGGAGTTGTTCTTTCATAAGAACCACTCAGCTGATCCTTCTTCAATATGCCCTTCACCAACATGCAGTGTTTCCTTGATTGAATTAGCTCTCACACCAATATTTGTGTCTAGATCCTTTGCATTGAGGGCTAGCAGAAAACGGCTGTGGCGCTGAAGTTGCCTGTGAATGTGGAGTTGGTGGCATGTGAAACCCGCATGTGGAGCATTCGTTTGTGTGGGATGCTCTACCAGGTTCATTTCTAGATAATGCACTCAAAGGGCACTAAGCATAGAGTGTGAAAACTGAGTTTCCTTGAGAGCTGCTTGGAAGCCTGATGGTGTGTGAAGTTAGTGAGGCAAATGGAGTTGTTCTAGCACAAGAACCACTCGGCTGTTCCTTCTTCAATATGCCCTTCACCAACATGCAGTGTTTCCTTGATTGAATTAGCTCTCACACCAATATTTGCGTCTTGAGCCTTTGCATTGAGGGCTATCTGAAAACGGCTGTGGCGCGGAAGTTGCCTGTGAATGTGGAGTTGGTGGCATGTGAAACCCTTATGTGGAGCATTCGTTTGTGTGGGATGCTCTACCAGGTTCATTCCTAGATAATGCACTCAAAGGGCACTAAGCATAGAGTGTGAAAACTGAGTTTCCTTGAGAGCTGCTTGGAAGCCTGATGGTGTGTGAAGTTAGTGAGCCAAATGGAGTTGTTCTAGCACAAGAACCACTCGGCTGATCCTTCTTCAATATGTCCTTCACCAGCATGCAGTGTTTCCTTGATTGAATTAGCTCTCACACCAATATTTGCGTCTAGAGCCTTTGCATTGATTGCTATCTGAAAACGGCTGTGGCGCTGAAGTTGCCTGTGAATATGGAGTTGGTGGCATGTGAAACCCGCATGTGGAGCATTCGTTTGTGTGGGATGCTCACCAAGCTACATTTCAGTCCTAGGCATTCAGAGGGCACTAAGCATAGAGTGTGAAAACTGAGTTTCCTTGAGAGCTGCTTGGAAGCCTAATGGTGTGTGAAGTTAGTGAGCCAGATGGAGTTGTTCTCCCACAAGAACCACTCGGCTGATCATTCTTCAATATGCCCTTCACCAACATGCAGTGTTTCCTTGATTGAATTAGCTCTCACACCAATATTTGATTCTAGAGCCTTTGCATTGAGGGCTACCAGAAAACGGCTGTGGCGCTGAAGTTGCCTGTGAATGTGGAGTTGGTGGCATGTGAAACCCGCATGTGGAGCATTCGTTTGTGTGGGATGCTCTACCAGGTTCATTGTTAGATAATTCACTCAAAGGTCACTAAGCATAGAGTTTGAAAACTGATTTTCCTTGAGATCTGCTTGGAAGCCTGATGGTGTGTGAAGTTAGTGAGCCAAATGGAGTTGTTCTAGCACAAGAAACACTCGGCTAATCCTTCATCAATATGCCCTTCACCAACATGCAGTGTTTCCTTGATTGAATTAGCTCTCACACCAATATTTGCGTCTAGAGCCTTTGCATTGAGGGCTATCTGAAAACGGCTGTTCCGCTGAAGTTGCCTGTGAATGTGGAGTTGGTGGCATGTGAAACCCGCATGTGGAGCATTCGTTTGTGTGGGATGCTCTACCAGGTTCATTCCTAGATAATGCACTCAAAGGGCACTAAGCATAGAGTGTGAAAACTGAGTTTCCTTGAGAGCTGCTTGGAAGCCTGATGGTGTGTGCAGTTAGTGAGCCAAATGGAGTTGTTCTCCCACAAGAACCACTCGGCTGATCCTTCTTCAATATGTCCTTCACCAACATGCAGTGTTTCCTTGATTGAATTAGCTCTCACACCAATATTTGCGTCTAGAGCCTTTGCATTGAGGGCTACCTGAAAACGGCTGTGGCGCTGAAGTTGCCTGTGAATGTGGAGTTGGTGGCATGTGAAACCCGCATGTGGAGCATTCGTTTGTGTGGGATGCTCTACCAGGTTCATTCCTAGATAATGCACTCAAAAGGCACTAAGCATAGAGTGTGAATACTGAGTTTCCTTGAGAGCTGCTTGGAAGCCTGATGGTGTGTGAAGCTAGTGAGCCAAATGGAGTTGTTCTTTCATAAGAACCACTCAGCTGATCCTTCTTCAATATGCCCTTCACCAACATGCAGTGTTTCCTTGATTGAATTAGCTCTCACACCAATATTTGTGTCTAGAGCCTTTGCATTGAGGGCTAGCAGAAAACGGCTGTGGCGCTGAAGTTGCCTGTGAATGTGGAGTTGGTGGCATGTGAAACCCGCATGTGGAGCATTCGTTTGTGTGGGATGCTCTACCAGGTTCATTTCTAGATAATGCACTCAAAGGGCACTAAGCATAGAGTGTGAAAACTGAGTTTCCTTGAGATCTGCTTGGAAGCCTGATGGTGTGTGAAGTTAGTGAGGCAAATGGAGTTGTTCTAGCACAAGAACCACTCGGCTGTTCCTTCTTCAATATGCCCTTCACCAACATGCAGTGTTTCCTTGATTGAATTAGCTCTCACACCAATATTTGCGTCTTGAGCCTTTGCATTGAGGGCTATCTGAAAACGGCTGTGGCGCGGAAGTTGCCTGTGAATGTGGAGTTGGTGGCATGTGAAACCCTTATGTGGAGCATTCGTTTGTGTGGGATGCTCTACCAGGTTCATTCCTAGATAATGCACTCAAAGGGCACTAAGCATAGAGTGTGAAAACTGAGTTTCCTTGAGAGCTGCTTGGAAGCCTGATGGTGTGTGAAGTTAGTGAGCCAAATGGAGTTGTTCTAGCACAAGAACCACTCGGCTGATCCTTCTTCAATATGTCCTTCACCAGCATGCAGTGTTTCCTTGATTGAATTAGCTCTCACACCAATATTTGCGTCTAGAGCCTTTGCATTGATTGCTATCTGAAAACGGCTGTGGCGCTGAAGTTGCCTGTGAATATGGAGTTGGTGGCATGTGAAACCCGCATGTGGAGCATTCGTTTGTGTGGGATGCTCACCAAGCTACATTTCAGTCCTAGGCATTCAGAGGGCACTAAGCATAGAGTGTGAAAACTGAGTTTCCTTGAGAGCTGCTTGGAAGCCTGATGGTGTGTGAAGTTAGTGAGCCAAATGGAGTTGTTCTCCCACAAGAACCACTCGGCTGATCCTTCTTCAATATGTCCTTCACCAACATGCAGTGTTTCCTTGATTGAATTAGCTCTCACACCAATATTTGCGTCTAGAGCCTTTGCATTGAGGGCTAGCAAAAACGGCTGTGGCGCTGAAGTTGCCTGTGAATGTGGAGTTGGTGGCATGTGAAACCCGCATGTGGAGCATTCGTTTGTGTGGTATGCTATACCAGGTTCATTCCTAGATAATGCACTCAAAGGGCACTAAGCATAAAGTGTGAAAACTGAGTTTCCTTGAGAGCTGCTTGGAAGCCTAATGGTGTGTGAAGTTAGTGAGCCAGATGGAGTTGTTCTCCCTCAAGAACCACTCGGCTGATCCTTCTTCAATATGCCCTTCACCAACATGCAGTGTTTCCTTGATTGAATTAGCTCTCACACCAATATTTGCGTCTAGAGCCTTTGCATTGAGGGCTACCTGAAAACGGCTGTGGCGCTGAAGTTGCCTGTGAATGTGGAGTTGGTGGCATGTGAAACCCGCATGTGGAGCATTCGTTTGTGTGGGATGCTCTACCAGGTTCATTCCTAGATAATGCACTCAAAGGGCACTAAGCATAGAGTTTGAAAACTGAGTTTCCTTGAGAGCTGCTTGGAATCCTGATGGTGTGTGAAGTTAGTGAGCCAAATGGAGTTGTTCTAGCACAAGAACCACTCGGCTGATCCTTCTTCAATATGCCCTTCACCAACATGCAGTGTTTCCTTGATTGAATTAGCTCTCACACCAATATTTGCTTCTAGAGCCTTTGCATTGAGGGCTATCTGAAAACGGCTGTGGCGCGGAAGTTGCCTGTGAATGTGGAGTTGGTCTCATGTGAAACCCGCATGTGGAGCATTCGTTTGTGTGGGATGCTCTACCAGGTTCATTCCTAGATAATACATTCAAAGGGCACTAAACATAGAGTGTGAAAACTGAGTTTCCTTGAGAGCTGCTTGGAAGCCTGATGGTGTGTGAAGTTAGTGAGCCAAATGGAGTTGTTCTCCCACAAGAACCACTCGGCTGATCCTTCTTCAATATGTCCTTCACCAGCATGCAGTGTTTCCTTGATTGAATTAGCTCTCACACCAATATTTGCGCCTAGAGCCTTTGCTTTGAGGGCTATCTGAAAATGGCTGTGGCGCTGAAGTTGCCTGTGAATGTGGAGTTGGTGGCATGTGAAACCCGCATGTGGAGCATTCGTTTGTGTGGGATGCTCTACCAGGTTCATTCCTAGATAATGCACTCAAAAGGCACTAAGCATAGAGTGTGAATACTGAGTTTCCTTGAGAGCTGCTTGGAAGCCTGATGGTGTGTGAAGCTAGTGAGCCAAATGGAGTTGTTCTTTCATAAGAACCACTCAGCTGATCCTTCTTCAATATGCCCTTCACCAACATGCAGTGTTTCCTTGATTGAATTAGCTCTCACACCAATATTTGTGTCTAGAGCCTTTGCATTGAGGGCTAGCAGAAAACGGCTGTGGCGCTGAAGTTGCCTGTGAATGTGGAGTTGGTGGCATGTGAAACCCGCATGTGGAGCATTCGTTTGTGTGGGATGCTCTACCAGGTTCATTTCTAGATAATGCACTCAAAGGGCACTAAGCATAGAGTGTGAAAACTGAGTTTCCTTGAGAGCTGCTTGGAAGCCTGATGGTGTGTGAAGTTAGTGAGGCAAATGGAGTTGTTCTAGCACAAGAACCACTCGGCTGTTCCTTCTTCAATATGCCCTTCACCAACATGCAGTGTTTCCTTGATTGAATTAGCTCTCACACCAATATTTGCGTCTTGAGCCTTTGCATTGAGGGCTATCTGAAAACGGCTGTGGCGCGGAAGTTGCCTGTGAATGTGGAGTTGGTGGCATGTGAAACCCTTATGTGGAGCATTCGTTTGTGTGGGATGCTCTACCAGGTTCATTCCTAGATAATGCACTCAAAGGGCACTAAGCATAGAGTGTGAAAACTGAGTTTCCTTGAGAGCTGCTTGGAAGCCTGATGGTGTGTGAAGTTAGTGAGCCAAATGGAGTTGTTCTAGCACAAGAACCACTCGGCTGATCCTTCTTCAATATGTCCTTCACCAGCATGCAGTGTTTCCTTGATTGAATTAGCTCTCACACCAATATTTGCGTCTAGAGCCTTTGCATTGATTGCTATCTGAAAACGGCTGTGGCGCTGAAGTTGCCTGTGAATATGGAGTTGGTGGCATGTGAAACCCGCATGTGGAGCATTCGTTTGTGTGGGATGCTCACCAAGCTACATTTCAGTCCTAGGCATTCAGAGGGCACTAAGCATAGAGTGTGAAAACTGAGTTTCCTTGAGAGCTGCTTGGAAGCCTGATGGTGTGTGAAGTTAGTGAGCCAAATGGAGTTGTTCTCCCACAAGAACCACTCGGCTGATCCTTCTTCAATATGTCCTTCACCAACATGCAGTGTTTCCTTGATTGAATTAGCTCTCACACCAATATTTGCGTCTAGAGCCTTTGCATTGAGGGCTAGCAAAAACGGCTGTGGCGCTGAAGTTGCCTGTGAATGTGGAGTTGGTGGCATGTGAAACCGCATGTGGAGCATTCGTTTGTGTGGTATGCTATACCAGGTTCATTCCTAGATAATGCACTCAAAGGGCACTAAGCATAAAGTGTGAAAACTGAGTTTCCTTGAGAGCTGCTTGGAAGCCTAATGGTGTGTGAAGTTAGTGAGCCAGATGGAGTTGTTCTCCCACAAGAACCACTCGGCTGATCATTCTTCAATATGCCCTTCACCAACATGCAGTGTTTCCTTGATTGAATTAGCTCTCACACCAATATTTGATTCTAGAGCCTTTGCATTGAGGGCTACCAGAAAACGGCTGTGGCGCTGAAGTTGCCTGTGAATGTGGAGTTGGTGGCATGTGAAACCCGCATGTGGAGCATTCGTTTGTGTGGGATGCTCTACCAGGTTCATTGTTAGATAATTCACTCAAAGGTCACTAAGCATAGAGTTTGAAAACTGATTTTCCTTGAGATCTGCTTGGAAGCCTGATGGTGTGTGAAGTTAGTGAGCCAAATGGAGTTGTTCTAGCACAAGAAACACTCGGCTAATCCTTCATCAATATGCCCTTCACCAACATGCAGTGTTTCCTTGATTGAATTAGCTCTCACACCAATATTTGCGTCTAGAGCCTTTGCATTGAGGGCTATCTGAAAACGGCTGTTCCGCTGAAGTTGCCTGTGAATGTGGAGTTGGTGGCATGTGAAACCCGCATGTGGAGCATTCGTTTGTGTGGGATGCTCTACCAGGTTCATTCCTAGATAATGCACTCAAAGGGCACTAAGCATAGAGTGTGAAAACTGAGTTTCCTTGAGAGCTGCTTGGAAGCCTGATGGTGTGTGCAGTTAGTGAGCCAAATGGAGTTGTTCTCCCACAAGAACCACTCGGCTGATCCTTCTTCAATATGTCCTTCACCAACATGCAGTGTTTCCTTGATTGAATTAGCTCTCACACCAATATTTGCGTCTAGAGCCTTTGCATTGAGGGCTACCTGAAAACGGCTGTGGCGCTGAAGTTGCCTGTGAATGTGGAGTTGGTGGCATGTGAAACCCGCATGTGGAGCATTCGTTTGTGTGGGATGCTCTACCAGGTTCATTCCTAGATAATGCACTCAAAAGGCACTAAGCATAGAGTGTGAATACTGAGTTTCCTTGAGAGCTGCTTGGAAGCCTGATGGTGTGTGAAGCTAGTGAGCCAAATGGAGTTGTTCTTTCATAAGAACCACTCAGCTGATCCTTCTTCAATATGCCCTTCACCAACATGCAGTGTTTCCTTGATTGAATTAGCTCTCACACCAATATTTGTGTCTAGAGCCTTTGCATTGAGGGCTAGCAGAAAACGGCTGTGGCGCTGAAGTTGCCTGTGAATGTGGAGTTGGTGGCATGTGAAACCCGCATGTGGAGCATTCGTTTGTGTGGGATGCTCTACCAGGTTCATTTCTAGATAATGCACTCAAAGGGCACTAAGCATAGAGTGTGAAAACTGAGTTTCCTTGAGATCTGCTTGGAAGCCTGATGGTGTGTGAAGTTAGTGAGGCAAATGGAGTTGTTCTAGCACAAGAACCACTCGGCTGTTCCTTCTTCAATATGCCCTTCACCAACATGCAGTGTTTCCTTGATTGAATTAGCTCTCACACCAATATTTGCGTCTTGAGCCTTTGCATTGAGGGCTATCTGAAAACGGCTGTGGCGCGGAAGTTGCCTGTGAATGTGGAGTTGGTGGCATGTGAAACCCTTATGTGGAGCATTCGTTTGTGTGGGATGCTCTACCAGGTTCATTCCTAGATAATGCACTCAAAGGGCACTAAGCATAGAGTGTGAAAACTGAGTTTCCTTGAGAGCTGCTTGGAAGCCTGATGGTGTGTGAAGTTAGTGAGCCAAATGGAGTTGTTCTAGCACAAGAACCACTCGGCTGATCCTTCTTCAATATGTCCTTCACCAGCATGCAGTGTTTCCTTGATTGAATTAGCTCTCACACCAATATTTGCGTCTAGAGCCTTTGCATTGATTGCTATCTGAAAACGGCTGTGGCGCTGAAGTTGCCTGTGAATATGGAGTTGGTGGCATGTGAAACCCGCATGTGGAGCATTCGTTTGTGTGGGATGCTCACCAAGCTACATTTCAGTCCTAGGCATTCAGAGGGCACTAAGCATAGAGTGTGAAAACTGAGTTTCCTTGAGAGCTGCTTGGAAGCCTGATGGTGTGTGAAGTTAGTGAGCCAAATGGAGTTGTTCTCCCACAAGAACCACTCGGCTGATCCTTCTTCAATATGTCCTTCACCAACATGCAGTGTTTCCTTGATTGAATTAGCTCTCACACCAATATTTGCGTCTAGAGCCTTTGCATTGAGGGCTAGCAAAAACGGCTGTGGCGCTGAAGTTGCCTGTGAATGTGGAGTTGGTGGCATGTGAAACCCGCATGTGGAGCATTCGTTTGTGTGGTATGCTATACCAGGTTCATTCCTAGATAATGCACTCAAAGGGCACTAAGCATAAAGTGTGAAAACTGAGTTTCCTTGAGAGCTGCTTGGAAGCCTAATGGTGTGTGAAGTTAGTGAGCCAGATGGAGTTGTTCTCCCACAAGAACCACTCGGCTGATCATTCTTCAATATGCCCTTCACCAACATGCAGTGTTTCCTTGATTGAATTAGCTCTCACACCAATATTTGATTCTAGAGCCTTTGCATTGAGGGCTACCAGAAAACGGCTGTGGCGCTGAAGTTGCCTGTGAATGTGGAGTTGGTGGCATGTGAAACCCGCATGTGGAGCATTCGTTTGTGTGGGATGCTCTACCAGGTTCATTGTTAGATAATTCACTCAAAGGTCACTAAGCATAGAGTTTGAAAACTGATTTTCCTTGAGATCTGCTTGGAAGCCTGATGGTGTGTGAAGTTAGTGAGCCAAATGGAGTTGTTCTAGCACAAGAAACACTCGGCTAATCCTTCATCAATATGCCCTTCACCAACATGCAGTGTTTCCTTGATTGAATTAGCTCTCACACCAATATTTGCGTCTAGAGCCTTTGCATTGAGGGCTATCTGAAAACGGCTGTTCCGCTGAAGTTGCCTGTGAATGTGGAGTTGGTGGCATGTGAAACCCGCATGTGGAGCATTCGTTTGTGTGGGATGCTCTACCAGGTTCATTCCTAGATAATGCACTCAAAGGGCACTAAGCATAGAGTGTGAAAACTGAGTTTCCTTGAGAGCTGCTTGGAAGCCTGATGGTGTGTGCAGTTAGTGAGCCAAATGGAGTTGTTCTCCCACAAGAACCACTCGGCTGATCCTTCTTCAATATGTCCTTCACCAACATGCAGTGTTTCCTTGATTGAATTAGCTCTCACACCAATATTTGCGTCTAGAGCCTTTGCATTGAGGGCTACCTGAAAACGGCTGTGGCGCTGAAGTTGCCTGTGAATGTGGAGTTGGTGGCATGTGAAACCCGCATGTGGAGCATTCGTTTGTGTGGGATGCTCTACCAGGTTCATTTCTAGATAATGCACTCAAAGGGCACTAAGCATAGAGTGTGAAAACTGAGTTTCCTTGAGAGCTGCTTGGAAGCCTGATGGTGTGTGAAGTTAGTGAGCCAAATGGAGTTGTTCTCCCACAAGAACCACTTGACTGATCCTTCTTCAATATGCCCTTCACCAACATGCAGTGTTTCCTTGATTGAATTAGCTCTCACACCAATATTTGCGTCTAGAGCCTTTGCATTGAGGGCTACCTGAAAACGGCTGTGGCGCTGAAGTTGCCTGTGAATGTGGAGTTGGTGGCATGTGAAACCCGCATGTGGAGCATTCGTTTGTGTGGGATGCTCTACCAGGTACATTCCTAGGTAATGCACTCAAAGGGCACTAAGCATAGAGTGTGAAAACTGAGTTTCCTTGAGAGCTGCTTGGAAGCCTGATGGTATGTGAAGTTAGTGAGCCAAATGGAGTTGTTCTCCCACAAGAACCACTCAGCTGATCCTTCTTCAATATGCCCTTCACCAACATGCAGTGTTTCCTTGATTGAATTAGCTCTCACACCAATATTTGCGTCTAGAGTCTTTGCATTGAGGGCTATCTGAAAACGGCTGTGGCGCTGAAGTTGCCTGTCAATGTGGAGTTGGTGGCATGTGAAACCCGCATGTGGAGCATTCGTTTGTGTGGGATGCTCTACCAGGTTCATTTCTAGATAATGCACTCAAAGGGCACTAAGCATAGAGTGTGAAAACTGAGTTTCCTTGAGAGCTGCTTGGAAGCCTGATGGTGTGTGAAGTTAGTGAGCCAAATGGAGTTGTTCTAGCACAAGAACCACTCGGCTGATCCTTCTTCAATATGTCCTTCACCAGCATGCAGTTTTTCCTTGATTGAATTAGCTCTCACACCAATATTTGCGCCTAGATCGTTTGCATTGAGGGCTATCTGAAAATGGCTGTGGCGCTGAAGTTGCCTGTGAATGTGGAGTTGGTGGCATGTGAAACCCGCATGTGGAGCATTCGTTTGTGTGGGATGCTCTACCAGGTTCATTCCTAGATAATGCACTCAAAGGGCACTAAGCATAGAGTGTGAAAACTGAGTTTCCTTGAGAGCTGCTTGGAAGCCTGATGGTGTGTGAAGTTAGTGAGGCAAATGGAGTTGTTCTCCCACAAGAACCACTCGGCTGATCCTTCTTCAATATGCCCTTCACCAACATGCAGTGTTTCCTTGATTGAATTAGCTCTCACACCAATATTTGCGTCCAGAGTCTTTGCAATGAGGGCTATCTGAAAATGGCTGTGGCGCTGAAGTTGCCTGTGAATGTGGAGTTGGTGGCATGTGAAACCCTTATGTGGAGCATTCGTTTGTGTGGGATGCTCTACCAGGTTCATTTCTAGATAATGCACTCAAAGGGCACTAAGCATAGAGTGTGAAAACTGAGTTTCCTTGAGAGCTGCTTGGAAGCCTGATGGTGTGTGAAGTTAGTGAGCCAAATGGAGTTGTTCTCCCACAAGAACCACTTGACTGATCCTTCTTCAATATGCCCTTCAAAAACATGCAGTGTTTCCTTGATTGAATTAGCTCTCACAACAATATTTGCGTCTAGAGCCTTTGCATTGAGTGCTACCTGAAAACGGCTGTGGCGCTGAAGTTGCCTGTGAATGTGGAGTTGGTGGCATGTGAAACCCGCATGTGGAGCATTCGTTTGTGTGGGATGCTCTACCAGGTACATTCCTAGGTAATGCACTCAAAGGGCACTAAGCATAGAGTGTGAAAACTGAGTTTCCTTGAGAGCTGCTTGGAAGCCTGATGGTGTGTGAAGTTAGTGAGCCAAATGGAGTTGTTCTAGCACAAGAACCACTCGGCTGATCCTTCTTCAATATGTCCTTCACCAGCATGCAGTGTTTCCTTGATTGAATTAGCTCTCACACCAATATTTGCGCCTAGATCCTTTGCATTGAGGGCTATCTGAAAATGGCTGTGGCGCTGAAGTTGCCTGTGAATGTGGAGTTGGGGGCATGTGAAACCCGCATGTGCAGCATTCGTTTGTGTGGGATGCTCTACCAGGTTCATTCCTAGATAATGCACTCAAAGGGCACTAAGCATAGAGTGTGAATACTGAGTTTCCTTGAGAGCTGCTTGGAAGCCTGATGGTGTGTGAAGTTAGTGAGCCAAATGGAGTTGTTCTCCAACAAGAACCACTCAGCTGATCCTTCTTCAATATGCCCTTCACCAACATGCAGTGTTTCCTTGATTGAATTAGCTCTCACACCAATATTTGCGTCTAGAGCCTTTGCATTGAGGGCTACCTGAAAACGGCTGTGGCGCTGAAGTTGCCTGTGAATATGGAGTTGGTGGCATGTGATACCGGCATGTGGAGCATTCGTTTGTGTGGCATGCTCACCAAGCTACATTTCAGTCCTAGGCATTCAGAGGGCACTAAGCATAGAGTGTGAAAACTGAGTTTCCTTGAGAGCTGCTTGGAAGCCTGATGGTGTGTGAAGTTAGTGAGCCAAATGGAGTTGTTCTCCCACAAGAACCACTCGGCTGATCCTTCTTCAATATGCCCTTCACCAACATGCAGTGTTTCCTTGATTGAATTAGCTCTCACACCAATATTTGAGTCTAGAGCCTTTGCATTGAGGGCTACCTGAAAACGGCTGTGGCGCTGAAGTTGCCTGTGAATGTGGAGTTGGTGGCATGTGAAACCCGCATGTGGAGCATTCGTTTGTGTGGTATGCTATACCAGGTTCATTCCTAGATAATGCACTCAAAGGGCACTAAGCATAAAGTGTGAAAACTGAGTTTCCTTGAGAGCTGCTTGGAAGCCTAATGGTGTGTGAAGTTAGTGAGCCAGATGGAGTTGTTCTCCCACAAGAACCACTCGGCTGATCATTCTTCAATATGCCCTTCACCAACATGCAGTGTTTCCTTGATTGAATTAGCTCTCACACCAATATTTGATTCTAGAGCCTTTGCATTGAGGGCTACCAGAAAACGGCTGTGGCGCTGAAGTTGCCTGTGAATGTGGAGTTGGTGGCATGTGAAACCCGCATGTGGAGCATTCGTTTGTGTGGGATGCTCTACCAGGTTCATTGTTAGATAATTCACTCAAAGGTCACTAAGCATAGAGTTTGAAAACTGATTTTCCTTGAGATCTGCTTGGAAGCCTGATGGTGTGTGAAGTTAGTGAGCCAAATGGAGTTGTTCTAGCACAAGAAACACTCGGCTAATCCTTCATCAATATGCCCTTCACCAACATGCAGTGTTTCCTTGATTGAATTAGCTCTCACACCAATATTTGCGTCTAGAGCCTTTGCATTGAGGGCTATCTGAAAACGGCTGTTCCGCTGAAGTTGCCTGTGAATGTGGAGTTGGTGGCATGTGAAACCCGCATGTGGAGCATTCGTTTGTGTGGGATGCTCTACCAGGTTCATTCCTAGATAATGCACTCAAAGGGCACTAAGCATAGAGTGTGAAAACTGAGTTTCCTTGAGAGCTGCTTGGAAGCCTGATGGTGTGTGCAGTTAGTGAGCCAAATGGAGTTGTTCTCCCACAAGAACCACTCGGCTGATCCTTCTTCAATATGTCCTTCACCAACATGCAGTGTTTCCTTGATTGAATTAGCTCTCACACCAATATTTGCGTCTAGAGCCTTTGCATTGAGGGCTACCTGAAAACGGCTGTGGCGCTGAAGTTGCCTGTGAATGTGGAGTTGGTGGCATGTGAAACCCGCATGTGGAGCATTCGTTTGTGTGGGATGCTCTACCAGGTTCATTTCTAGATAATGCACTCAAAGGGCACTAAGCATAGAGTGTGAAAACTGAGTTTCCTTGAGAGCTGCTTGGAAGCCTGATGGTGTGTGAAGTTAGTGAGCCAAATGGAGTTGTTCTCCCACAAGAACCACTTGACTGATCCTTCTTCAATATGCCCTTCACCAACATGCAGTGTTTCCTTGATTGAATTAGCTCTCACACCAATATTTGCGTCTAGAGCCTTTGCATTGAGGGCTACCTGAAAACGGCTGTGGCGCTGAAGTTGCCTGTGAATGTGGAGTTGGTGGCATGTGAAACCCGCATGTGGAGCATTCGTTTGTGTGGGATGCTCTACCAGGTACATTCCTAGGTAATGCACTCAAAGGGCACTAAGCATAGAGTGTGAAAACTGAGTTTCCTTGAGAGCTGCTTGGAAGCCTGATGGTATGTGAAGTTAGTGAGCCAAATGGAGTTGTTCTCCCACAAGAACCACTCAGCTGATCCTTCTTCAATATGCCCTTCACCAACATGCAGTGTTTCCTTGATTGAATTAGCTCTCACACCAATATTTGCGTCTAGAGTCTTTGCATTGAGGGCTATCTGAAAACGGCTGTGGCGCTGAAGTTGCCTGTCAATGTGGAGTTGGTGGCATGTGAAACCCGCATGTGGAGCATTCGTTTGTGTGGGATGCTCTACCAGGTTCATTTCTAGATAATGCACTCAAAGGGCACTAAGCATAGAGTGTGAAAACTGAGTTTCCTTGAGAGCTGCTTGGAAGCCTGATGGTGTGTGAAGTTAGTGAGCCAAATGGAGTTGTTCTAGCACAAGAACCACTCGGCTGATCCTTCTTCAATATGTCCTTCACCAGCATGCAGTTTTTCCTTGATTGAATTAGCTCTCACACCAATATTTGCGCCTAGATCGTTTGCATTGAGGGCTATCTGAAAATGGCTGTGGCGCTGAAGTTGCCTGTGAATGTGGAGTTGGTGGCATGTGAAACCCGCATGTGGAGCATTCGTTTGTGTGGGATGCTCTACCAGGTTCATTCCTAGATAATGCACTCAAAGGGCACTAAGCATAGAGTGTGAAAACTGAGTTTCCTTGAGAGCTGCTTGGAAGCCTGATGGTGTGTGAAGTTAGTGAGGCAAATGGAGTTGTTCTCCCACAAGAACCACTCGGCTGATCCTTCTTCAATATGCCCTTCACCAACATGCAGTGTTTCCTTGATTGAATTAGCTCTCACACCAATATTTGCGTCCAGAGTCTTTGCAATGAGGGCTATCTGAAAATGGCTGTGGCGCTGAAGTTGCCTGTGAATGTGGAGTTGGTGGCATGTGAAACCCTTATGTGGAGCATTCGTTTGTGTGGGATGCTCTACCAGGTTCATTTCTAGATAATGCACTCAAAGGGCACTAAGCATAGAGTGTGAAAACTGAGTTTCCTTGAGAGCTGCTTGGAAGCCTGATGGTGTGTGAAGTTAGTGAGCCAAATGGAGTTGTTCTCCCACAAGAACCACTTGACTGATCCTTCTTCAATATGCCCTTCAAAAACATGCAGTGTTTCCTTGATTGAATTAGCTCTCACAACAATATTTGCGTCTAGAGCCTTTGCATTGAGTGCTACCTGAAAACGGCTGTGGCGCTGAAGTTGCCTGTGAATGTGGAGTTGGTGGCATGTGAAACCCGCATGTGGAGCATTCGTTTGTGTGGGATGCTCTACCAGGTACATTCCTAGGTAATGCACTCAAAGGGCACTAAGCATAGAGTGTGAAAACTGAGTTTCCTTGAGAGCTGCTTGGAAGCCTGATGGTGTGTGAAGTTAGTGAGCCAAATGGAGTTGTTCTAGCACAAGAACCACTCGGCTGATCCTTCTTCAATATGTCCTTCACCAGCATGCAGTGTTTCCTTGATTGAATTAGCTCTCACACCAATATTTGCGCCTAGATCCTTTGCATTGAGGGCTATCTGAAAATGGCTGTGGCGCTGAAGTTGCCTGTGAATGTGGAGTTGGGGGCATGTGAAACCCGCATGTGCAGCATTCGTTTGTGTGGGATGCTCTACCAGGTTCATTCCTAGATAATGCACTCAAAGGGCACTAAGCATAGAGTGTGAATACTGAGTTTCCTTGAGAGCTGCTTGGAAGCCTGATGGTGTGTGAAGTTAGTGAGCCAAATGGAGTTGTTCTCCAACAAGAACCACTCAGCTGATCCTTCTTCAATATGCCCTTCACCAACATGCAGTGTTTCCTTGATTGAATTAGCTCTCACACCAATATTTGCGTCTAGAGCCTTTGCATTGAGGGCTACCTGAAAACGGCTGTGGCGCTGAAGTTGCCTGTGAATATGGAGTTGGTGGCATGTGATACCGGCATGTGGAGCATTCGTTTGTGTGGCATGCTCACCAAGCTACATTTCAGTCCTAGGCATTCAGAGGGCACTAAGCATAGAGTGTGAAAACTGAGTTTCCTTGAGAGCTGCTTGGAAGCCTGATGGTGTGTGAAGTTAGTGAGCCAAATGGAGTTGTTCTCCCACAAGAACCACTCGGCTGATCCTTCTTCAATATGCCCTTCACCAACATGCAGTGTTTCCTTGATTGAATTAGCTCTCACACCAATATTTGAGTCTAGAGCCTTTGCATTGAGGGCTACCTGAAAACGGCTGTGGCGCTGAAGTTGCCTGTGAATGTGGAGTTGGTGGCATGTGAAACCCGCATGTGGAGCAATCGTTTGTGTCGGATGCTCTACCAGGTTCATTCCTAGATAATGCACTCAAAGGGCACTAAGCATAGAGTGTGAAAACTGAGTTTCCTTGAGAGCTGCTTGGAAGCCTGATGGTGTGTGAAGTTAGTGAGCCAAATGGAGTTGTTCTCCCACAAGAACCACTCGGCTGATCCTTCTTCAATATGCCCTTCACCAACATGCAGTGTTTCCTTGATTGAATTAGCTCTCACACCAATATTTGCTTCTAGAGGCTTTGCATTGAGGGCTACCTGAAAACGGCTGTGGCGCTGAAGTTGCCTGTGAATGTGGAGTTGGGGGCATGTGAAACCCGCATGTGGAGCATTCGTTTGTGTGGGATGCTCTACCAGGTTTCATTCCTAGATAATGCACTCAAATGGCACTAAGCATAGAGTGTGAAAACTGAGTTTCCTTGAGAGCTGCTTGGAAGCCTGATGGTGTGTGAAGTTAGTGAGCCAGATGGAGTTGTTCTCCCACAAGAACCACTCAGCTGATCCTTCTTCAATATGCCCTTCACCAACATGCAGTGTTTCCTTGATTGAATTAGCTCTCACACCAATATTTGCGTCTAGAGCCTTTGCATTGAGGGCTACCTGAAAACGGCTGTTGCGCTGAAGTTGCCTGTGAATGTGGAGTTGGTGGCATGTGAAACCCGCATGTGGAGCATTCGTTTGTGTGGGATGCTCTACCAGGTTCATTCCTAGATAATGCACTCAAAGGGCACTAAGCATAGAGTGTGAAAACTGAGTTTCCTTGAGAGCTGCTTGGAAGCCTGATGGTGTGTGCAGTTAGTGAGCCAAATGGAGTTGTTCTCCCACAAGAACCACTCGGCTGATCCTTCTTCAATATGCCCTTCACCAACATGCAGTGTTTCCTTGATTGAATTAGCTCTCACACCAATGTTTGCGTCTAGAGCCTTTGCATTGAGGGCTATCAGAAAACGGCTGTGGCGCTGAAGTTGCCTGTGAATGTGGAGTTGGTGGCATGTGAAACCCGCATGTGGAGCATTCGTTTGTGTGGGATGCTCTACCAGGTTCATTCCTGGGTAATGTACTCAAAGGGCACTAAGCATAGAGTGTGAAAACTGAGTTTCCTTGAGAGCTGCTTGGAAGTCTGATAGTGTGTGAAGTTAGTGAGCCAAATGGAGTTGTTCTCCCACAAGAACCACTCGGCTGATCCTTCTTCAATATGCCCTTCACCAACATGCAGTGTTTCCTTGATTGAATTAGCTCTCACACCAATATTTGCGTCTAGAGCCTTTGCATTGAGGGCTATCTGAAAACGGCTGTGGCGCTGAAGTTGCCTGTCAATGTGGAGTTGGTGGCATGTGAAACCCGCATGTGGAGCATTCGTTTGTGTGGGATGCTCTACCAGGTTCATTTCTAGATAATGCACTCAAAGGGCACTAAGCATAGAGTGTGAAAACTGAGTTTCCTTGAGAGCTGCTTGGAAGCCTGATGGTGTGTGAAGTTAGTGAGCCAAATGGAGTTGTTCTAGCACAAGAACCACTCGGCTGATCCTTCTTCAATATGTCCTTCACCAGCATGCAGTTTTTCCTTGATTGAATTAGCTCTCACACCAATATTTGCGCCTAGATCCTTTGCATTGAGGGCTATCTGAAAATGGCTGTGGCGCTGAAGTTGCCTGTGAATGTGGAGTTGAGGGCATGTGAAACCCGCATGTGCAGCATTCGTTTGTGTGGGATGCTCTACCAGGTTCATTCCTAGATAATGCACTCAAAGGGCACTAAGCATAGAGTGTGAATACTGAGTTTCCTTGAGAGCTGCTTGGAAGCCTGATGGTGTGTGCAGTTAGTGAGCCAAATGGAGTTGTTCTAGCAGAAGAACCACTCAGCTGATCCTTCTTCAATATGCCCTTCACCAACATGCAGTGTTTCCTTGATTGAATTAGCTCTCACACCAATATTTGCGTCTAGAGCCTTTGCATTGAGGGCTACCTGAAAACGGCTGTGGCGCTGAAGTTGCCTGTGAATGTGGAGTTGGTGGCATGTGAAACCCTTATGTGGAGCATTCGTTTGTGTGGGATGCTCTACCAGGTTCATTTCTAGATAATGCACTCAAAGGGCACTAAGCATAGAGTGTGAAAACTGAGTTTCCTTGAGAGCTGCTTGGAAGCCTGATGGTGTGTGAAGTTAGTGAGCCAAATGGAGTTGTTCTCCCACAAGAACCACTTGACTGATCCTTCTTCAATATGCCCTTCAAAAACATGCAGTGTTTCCTTGATTGAATTAGCTCTCACACCAATATTTGCGTCTAGAGCCTTTGCATTGAGTGCTACCTGAAAACGGCTGTGGCGCTGAAGTTGCCTGTGAATGTGGAGTTGGTGGCATGTGAAACCCGCATGTGGAGCATTCGTTTGTGTGGGATGCTCTACCAGGTACATTCCTAGGTAATGCACTCAAAGGGCACTAAGCATAGAGTGTGAAAACTGAGTTTCCTTGAGAGCTGCTTGGAAGCCTGATGGTGTGTGAAGTTAGTGAGCCAAATGGAGTTGTTCTAGCACAAGAACCACTCGGCTGATCCTTCTTCAATATGTCCTTCACCAGCATGCAGTGTTTCCTTGATTGAATTAGCTCTCACACCAATATTTGCGCCTAGATCCTTTGCATTGAGGGCTATCTGAAAATGGCTGTGGCGCTGAAGTTGCCTGTGAATGTGGAGTTGGGGGCATGTGAAACCCGCATGTGGAGCATTCGTTTGTGTGGGATGCTCTACCAGGTTCATTCCTAGATAATGCACTCAAAGGGCACTAAGCATAGAGTGTGAATACTGAGTTTCCTTGAGAGCTGCTTGGAAGCCTGATGGTGTGTGAAGTTAGTGAGCCAAATGGAGTTGTTCTCCAACAAGAACCACTCAGCTGATCCTTCTTCAATATGCCCTTCACCAACATGCAGTGTTTCCTTGATTGAATTAGCTCTCACACCAATATTTGCGTCTAGAGCCTTTGCATTGAGGGCTACCTGAAAACGGCTGTGGCGCTGAAGTTGCCTGTGAATATGGAGTTGGTGGCATGTGATACCGGAATGTGGAGCATTCGTTTGTGTGGCATGCTCACCAAGCTACATTTCAGTCCTAGGCATTCAGAGGGCACTAAGCATAGAGTGTGAAAACTGAGTTTCCTTGAGAGCTGCTTGGAAGCCTGATGGTGTGTGAAGTTAGTGAGCCAAATGGAGTTGTTCTCCCACAAGAACCACTCGGCTGATCCTTCTTCAATATGCCCTTCACCAACATGCAGTGTTTCCTTGATTGAATTAGCTCTCACACCAATATTTGAGTCTAGAGCCTTTGCATTGAGGGCTACCTGAAAACGGCTGTGGCGCTGAAGTTGCCTGTGAATGTGGAGTTGGGGGCATGTGAAACCCGCATGTGGAGCATTCGTTTGTGTGGGATGCTCTACCAGGTTTCATTCCTAGATAATGCACTCAAAGGGCACTAAGCATAGAGTGTGAAAACTGAGTTTCCTTGAGAGCTGCTTGGAAGCCTGATGGTGTGTGAAGTTAGTGAGCCAAATGGAGTTGTTCTAGCACAAGAACCACTCGGCTGATCCTTCTTCAATATGTCCTTCACCAGCATGCAGTGTTTCCTTGATTGAATTAGCTCTCACACCAATATTTGCGCCTAGAGCCTTTGCATTGAGGGCTATCTGAAAATGGCTGTGGCGCTGAAGTTGCCTGTGAATGTGGAGTTGGTGGCATGTGAAACCCGCATGTGGAGCATTCGTTTGTGTGGGATGCTCTACCAGGTTCATTCCTAGATAATGCACTCAAAGGGCACTAAGCATAGAGTGTGAAAACTGAGTTTCCTTGAGAGCCGCTTCGCAGCCTGATGGTGTGTGAAGTTAGTGAGCCAGATGGAGTTGTTCTAGCACAAATACCACTCCGCTGATCATTTTTCAATATGCCCTTCACCAACATGCAGTGTTTCCTTGATTGAATTAGCTCTCACACCAATATTTGCTTCTAGAGCCTTTGCATTGAGGGCTACCAGAAAACGGCTGTGGCGCTGAAGTTGCCTGTGAATGTGGAGTTGGTGGCATGTGAAACCCGCATGTGGAGCATTCGTTTGTGTGGGATGCTCTACCAGGTTCATTCTTAGATAATGCACTCAAAGGTCACTAAGCATAGAGTTTGAAAACTGATTTTCCTTGAGATCTGCTTGGAAGCCTGATGGTGTGTGAAGTTAGTGAGCCAAATGGAATTGTTCTCCCACAAGAACCACTCGGCTGTTCCTTCTTCAATATGCCCTTCACCAACATGCAGTGTTTCCTTGATTGAATTAGCTCTCACACCAATATTTGCGTCTAGAGCCTTTGCATTGAGGGCTATCTGAAAATGGCTGTGCCGCTGAAGTTGCCTGTGAATGTGGAGTTGGTGGCATGTGAAACCCTTATGTGGAGCATTCGTTTGTGTGGGATGCTCTACCAGGTTCATTCTTAGATAATGCACTCAAAAGGCACTAAGCATAGAGTGTTAATACTGAGTTTCCTTGAGAGCTGCTTGGAAGCCTGATGGTGTGTGAAGTTAGTGAGCCAAATGGAGTTGTTCTCCCACAAGAACCACTCGGCTGTTCCTTCTTCAATATGCCCTTCACCAACATGCAGTGTTTCCTTGATTGAATTAGCTCTCACACCAATATTTGCGTCTAGAGCCTTTGCACTGAGGGCTATCTGAAAACGGCTGTGGCGCTGAAGTTGCCTGTGAATATGGAGTTGGTGGCATGTGAAACCCGCATGTGGAGCATTCGTTTGTGTGCGATGCTCACCAAGCAACATTTCAGTCCTAGGCATTCAGAGGGCACTAAGCATAGAGTGTGAAAACTGAGTTTCCTTGAGAGCCACTTCGCAGCCTGATGGTGTGTGAAGTTAGTGAGCCAAATGGAGTTGTTCTAGCACAAGAACCACTCGGCTGATCCTTCTTCAATATGTCCTTCACCAGCATGCAGTGTTTCCTTGATTGAATTAGCTCTCACACCAATATTTGCGCCTAGATCCTTTGCATTGAGGGCTATCTGAAAATGGCTGTGGCGCTGAAGTTGCCTGTGAATGTGGAGTTGGGGGCATGTGAAACCCGCATGTGCAGCATTCGTTTGTGTGGGATGCTCTACCAGGTTCATTCCTAGATAATGCACTCAAAGGGCACTAAGCATAGAGTGTGAAAACTGAGTTTCCTTGAGAGCTGCTTGGAAGCCTGATGGTGTGTGAAGTTAGTGAGCCAAATGGAGTTGTTCTCCAACAAGAACCACTCAGCTGATCCTTCTTCAATATGCCCTTCACCAACATGCAGTGTTTCCTTGATTGAATTAGCTCTCACACCAATATTTGCGTCTAGAGCCTTTGCATTGAGGGCTACCTGAAAACGGCTGTGGCGCTGAAGTTGCCTGTGAATATGGAGTTGGTGGCATGTCATACCGGCATGTGGAGCATTCGTTTGTGTGGCATGCTCACCAAGCTACATTTCAGTCCTAGGCATTCAGAGGGCACTAAGCATAGAGTGTGAAAACTGAGTTTCCTTGAGAGCTGCTTGGAAGCCTGATGGTGTGTGAAGTTAGTGAGCCAAATGGAGTTGTTCTCCCACAAGAACCACTCGGCTGATCCTTCTTCAATATGCCCTTCACCAACATGCAGTGTTTCCTTGATTGAATTAGCTCTCACACCAATATTTGAGACTAGAGCCTTTGCATTGAGGGCTACCTGAAAACGGCTGTGGCGCTGAAGTTGCCTGTGAATGTGGAGTTGGTGGCATGTGAAACCCGCATGTGGAGCATTCGTTTGTGTCGGATGCTCTACCAGGTTCATTCCTAGATAATGCACTCAAAGGGCACTAAGCATAGAGTGTGAAAACTGAGTTTCCTTGAGAGCTGCTTGGAAGCCTGATGGTGTGTGAAGTTAGTGAGCCAAATGGAGTTGTTCTCCCACAAGAACCACTCGGCGGATCCTTCTTCAATATGCCCTTCACCAACATGCAGTGTTTCCTTGATTGAATTAGCTCTCACACCAATATTTGCTTCTAGAGGCTTTGCATTGAGGGCTACCAGAAAACGGCTGTGGCGCTGAAGTTGCCTGTGAATGTGGAGTTGGGGGCATGTGAAACCCGCATGTGGAGCATTCGTTTGTGTGGGATGCTCTACCAGGTTTCATTCCTAGATAATGCACTCAAAGGGCACTAAGCATAGAGTGTGAAAACTGAGTTTCCTTGAGAGCTGCTTGGAAGCCTGATGGTGTGTGAAGTTAGTGAGCCAGATGGAGTTGTTCTCCCACAAGAACCACTCAGCTGATCCTTCTTCAATATGCCCTTCACCAACATGCAGTGTTTCCTTGATTGAATTAGCTCTCACACCAATATTTGCGTCTAGAGCCTTTGCATTGAGGGCTACCTGAAAACGGCTGTTGCGCTGAAGTTGCCTGTGAATGTGGAGTTCGTGGCATGTGAAACCCGCATGTGGAGCATTCGTTTGTGTGGGATGCTCTACCAGGTTCATTCCTAGATAATGCACTCAAAGGGCACTAAGCATAGAGTGTGAAAACTGAGTTTCCTTGAGAGCTGCTTGGAAGCCTGATGGTGTGTGCAGTTAGTGAGCCAAATGGAGTTGTTCTCCCACAAGAACCACTCGGCTGATCCTTCTTCAATATGCCCTTCACCAACATGCAGTGTTTCCTTGATTGAATTAGCTCTCACACCAATGTTTGCGTCTAGAGCCTTTGCATTGAGGGCTATCAGAAAACGGCTGTGGCGCTGAAGTTGCCTGTGAATGTGGAGTTGGTGGCATGTGAAACCCGCATGTGGAGCATTCGTTTGTGTGGGATGCTCTACCAGGTTCATTCCTGGGTAATGTACTCAAAGGGCACTAAGCATAGAGTGTGAAAACTGAGTTTCCTTGAGTGCTGCTTGGAAGTCTGATAGTGTGTGAAGTTAGTGAGCCAAATGGAGTTGTTCTCCCACAAGAACCACTCGGCTGATCCTTCTTCAATATGCCCTTCACCAACATGCAGTGTTTCCTTGATTGAATTAGCTCTCACACCAATATTTGCGTCTAGAGCCTTTGCATTGAGGGCTATCTGAAAACGGCTGTGGCGCCGAAGTTGCCTGTGAATGTGGAGTTGGTGGCATGTGAAACCCGCATGTGGAGCATTCGTTTGTGTGGGATGCTCTACCAGGTTCATTCCTAGATAATGCACTCAAAGGGCACTAAGCATAGAGTGTGAAAACTGAGTTTCCTTGAGAGCTGCTTGGAAGCCTGATGGTGTGTGAAGTTAGTGAGCCAAATGGAGTTGTTCTCCCACAAGAACCACTCGGCTGATCCTTCTTCAATATGTCCTTCACCAGCATGCAGTGTTTCCTTGATTGAATTAGCTCTCACACCAATATTTGCGCCTAGAGCCTTTGCATTGAGGGCTATCTGAAAATGGCTGTGGCGCTGAAGTTGCCTGTGAATGTGGAGTTGGTGGCATGTGAAACCCGCATGTGGAGCATTCGTTTGTGTGGGATGCTCTACCAGGTTCATTCCTAGATAATGCACTCAAAGGGCACTAAGCATAGAGTGTGAAAACTGAGTTTCCTTGAGAGCCGCTTCGCAGCCTGATGGTGTGTGAAGTTAGTGAGCCAGATGGAGTTGTTCTAGCACAAATACCACTCCGCTGATCATTTTTCAATATGCCCTTCACCAACATGCAGTGTTTCCTTGATTGAATTAGCTCTCACACCAATATTTGCTTCTAGAGCCTTTGCATTGAGGGCTACCAGAAAACGGCTGTGGCGCTGAAGTTGCCTGTGAATGTGGAGTTGGTGGCATGTGAAACCCGCATGTGGAGCATTCGTTTGTGTGGGATGCTCTACCAGGTTCATTCTTAGATAATGCACTCAAAGGTCACTAAGCATAGAGTTTGAAAACTGATTTTCCTTGAGATCTGCTTGGAAGCCTGATGGTGTGTGAAGTTAGTGAGCCAAATGGAATTGTTCTCCCACAAGAACCACTCGGCTGTTCCTTCTTCAATATGCCCTTCACCAACATGCAGTGTTTCCTTGATTGAATTAGCTCTCACACCAATATTTGCGTCTAGAGCCTTTGCATTGAGGGCTATCTGAAAATGGCTGTGCCGCTGAAGTTGCCTGTGAATGTGGAGTTGGTGGCATGTGAAACCCTTATGTGGAGCATTCGTTTGTGTGGGATGCTCTACCAGGTTCATTCCTAGATAATGCACTCAAAAGGCACTAAGCATAGAGTGTTAATACTGAGTTTCCTTGAGAGCTGCTTGGAAGCCTGATGGTGTGTGAAGTTAGTGAGCCAAATGGAGTTGTTCTCCCACAAGAACCACTCGGCTGTTCCTTTTTCAATATGCCCTTCACCAACATGCAGTGTTTCCTTGATTGAATTAGCTCTCACACCAATATTTGCGTCTAGAGCCTTTGCACTGAGGGCTATCTGAAAACGGCTGTGGCGCTGAAGTTGCCTGTGAATATGGAGTTGGTGGCATGTGAAACCCGCATGTGGAGCATTCGTTTGTGTGCGATGCTCACCAAGCAACATTTCAGTCCTAGGCATTCAGAGGGCACTAAGCATAGAGTGTGAAAACTGAGTTTCCTTGAGAGCCACTTCGCAGCCTGATGGTGTGTGAAGTTAGTGAGCCAAATGGAGTTGTTCTCCCACAAGAACCACTCGGCTGATCCTTCTTCAATATGTCCTTCACCAGCATGCAGTGTTTCCTTGATTGAATTAGCTCTCACACCAATATTTGCGTCTAGAGCCTTTGCATTGAGGGCTGCCAGAAAACGGCTGTGGCGCTGAAGTTGCCTTAGAATGTGGAGTTGGTGGCATGTGAAACCCGCATGTGGAGCATTCGTTTGTGTGGGATGCTCTACCAGGTTCATTCTTAGATAATGCACTCAAAGGTCACTAAGCATAGAGTTTGAAAACTGATTTTCCTTGAGATCTGCTTGGAAGCCTGATGGTGTGTGAAGTTAGTGAGCCAAATGGAATTGTTCTAGCACAAGAACCACTCGGCTGTTCCTTCTTCAATATGCCCTTCACCAACATGCAGTGTTTCCTTGATTGAATTAGCTCTCACACCAATATTTGCGTCTAGAGCCTTTGCATTGAGGGCTACCGGAAAACGGCTGTGGCGCTGAAGTTGCCTGTGAATGTGGAGTTGGTGGCATGTGAAACCCGCATGTGGAGCATTCGTTTGTGTGGGATGCTCTACCAGGTTCATTCCTAGATAATGCACTCAAAAGGCACTAAGAATAGAGTGTGAAAACTGAGTTTCCTTGAGAGCTGCTTGGAAGCCTGATGGTGTGTGAAGTTAGTGAGCCAAATGGAGTTGTTCTCCGACAAGAACCACTCGGCTGTTCCTTCTTCAATATGCCCTTCACCAACATGCAGTGTTTCCTTGATTGAATTAGCTCTCACACCAATATTTGCGTCTAGAGCCTTTGCATTGAGGGCTATCTGAAAATGGCTGTGGCGCTGAAGTTGCCTGTGAATATGGAGTTGGTGGCATGTGAAACCCGCATGTGGAGCATTCGTTTGTGTGCGATGCTCACCAAGCAACATTTCAGTCCTAGGCATTCAGAGGGCACTAAGCATAGAGTGTGAAAACTGAGTTTCCTTGAGAGCCGCTTCGCAGCCTGATGGTGTGTGAAGTTAGTGAGCCAAATGGAGTTGTTCTCCCACAAGAACCACTCGGCTGATCCTTCTTCAGTATGCCCTTCACCAACATGCAGTGTTTCCTTGATTGAATTAGCTCTCACACCAATATTTGCGTCTAGAGACTTTGCATTGAGGGCTATCTTAAAATGGCTGTGGCGCTGAAGTTGCCTGTGAATGTGGAGTTGGTGGCATGTGAAACCAGCATGCGGAGCATTCGTTTGTGTGGGATGCTCTACCAGGTTCATTCCTAGATAATGCACTCAAAGCGCACTAAGCATAGAGTGTGAAAACTGAGTTTCCTTGAGAGCTGCTTGGAAGCCTGATGGTGTGTGAAGTTAGTGAGCCAAATGGAGTTGTTCTCCCACAAGAACCACTCGGCTGATCCTTCTTCAATATGCCCTTCACCAACATGCAGCGTTTCCTTGATTGAATTAGCTCTCACACCAATATTTGCGTCTAGAGCCTTTGCATTGAGGGCTATCTGAAAATGGCTGTGCCGCTGAAGTTGCCTGTGAATATGGAGTTGATGGCATGTGAAACCCGCATGTGGAGCATTCGTTTGTGTGCGATGCTCTACCAGGTTCATTCCTAGATAATGCACTCAAAGGGCACTAAGCATAGAGTGTGAAAACTGAGTTTCCTTGAGAGCTGCTTGGAAGCCTGATGGTGTGTGAAGTTAGTGAGCCAAATGGAGTTGTTCTAGCACAAGAACCACTCGGCTGATCCTTCTTCAATATGCCCTTCACCAACATGCAGCGTTTCCTTGATTGAATTAGCTCTCACACCAATATTTGCGTCTAGAGCCTTTGCATTGAGGGCTATCTGAAAACGGCTGTGGCGCTGAAGTTGCCTGTGAATGTGGAGTTGGTGGCATGTGAAACCCGCATGTGGAGCATTCGTTTGTGTGCGATGCTCACCAAGCTTCATTTCAGTCCCAGGCACTCAAAGGGCACTAAGCATAGAGTGTGAAAACTGAGTTTCCTTGAGAGCTGCTTGGAAGCCTGATGGTGTGTGAAGTTAGTGAGCCAAATGGAGTTGTTCTAGCACAAGAACCACTCGGCTGATCCTTCTTCAATATGCCCTTCACCAACATGCAGTGTTTCCTTGATTGAATTAGCTCTCACACCAATATTTGCGTCTAGAGCCTTTGCATTGAGGGCTATCTGAAAACGGCTGTGGCGCTGAAGTTGCCTGTGAATATGGAGTTGGTGGCATGTGAAACCCGCATGTGGAGCATTCGTTTGTGTGCGATGCTCACCAAGCTTCATTTCAGTCACAGGCACTCAAAGGGCACTAAGCATAGAGTGTGAAAACTGAGTTTCCTTGAGAGCTGCTTGGAAGCCTGATGGTGTGTGAAGTTAGTGAGCCAAATGGAGTTGTTCTCCCACAAGAACCACTCGGCTGATCCTTCTTCAATATGCCTTTCACCAACATGCAGCGTTTCCTTGATTGAATTAGCTCTCACACCAATATTTGCGTCTAGAGCCTTTGCATTGAGGGCTATCTGAAAACGGCTGTGGCGCTGAAGTTGCCTGTGAATGTGGAGTTGGTGGCATGTGAAACCTGCATGTGGAGCATTCGTTTGTGTGGGATGCTCTACCAGGTTCATTCCTAGATAATGCACTCAAAGGGCACTAAGCATAGAGTGTGAAAACTGAGTTTCCTTGAGAGCTGCTTGGAAGCCTGATGATGTGTGAAGTTAGTGAGCCAAATGGAGTTGTTCTCCCACAAGAACCACTCGGCTGATCCTTCTTCAATATGCCCTTCACCAACATGCAGTGTTTCCTTGATTGAATTAGCTCTCACACCAATATTTGCGTCTAGAGCCTTTGCATTGAGGGCTATCTGAAAACGGCTGTGGCGCTGAAGTTGCCTGTGAATGTGGAGTTGGTGGCATGTGAAACCCGCATGTGGAGCATTCGTTTGTGTGGGATGCTCACCAAGCTTCATTTCAGTGCTAGGCACTCAAAGGGCATTAAGCATAGAGTGTGAAAACTGAGTTTCCTTGAGAGCCGTTTGGCACCCTGATGGTGTGTGAACTTAGTGAGCCAAATGGAGTTGTTCTCCCACAAGAACCACTCAGCTGATCCTTCTTCAATATGCCCTTCACCAACATGCAGCGTTTCCTTGATTGAATTAGCTCTCACACCAATATTTGCGTCTAGAGCCTTTGCATTGAGGGCTATCTGAAAATGGCTGTGGCGCTGAAGTTGCCTGTGAATGTGGAGTTGGTGGCATGTGAAACCCTTATGTGGAGCATTCGTTTGTGTGGGATGCTCTACCAGGTTCATTCCTAGATAATGCACTCAAAGGGCACTAAGCATAGAGTGTGAACACTGAGTTTCCTTGAGAGCTGCTTGGAAGCCTGTTGGTGTGTGATGTTAGTGAGCCAAATGGAGTTGTTCTAGCACAAGAACCACTTGGCTGATCCTTCTTCAATATGCCCTTCACCAACATGCAGTGTTTCCTTGATTCAATTAGCTCTCACACCAATATTTGCGTCTAGAGCCTTTGCATTGAGGGCTATCTGAAAACGACTGTGGCTCTGAAGTTGCCTGTGAATGTGGAGTTGGTGGCATGTGAAACCCGCATGTGGAGCATTCGTTTGTGTGGGATGCTCTACCAGGTTCATTCCTAGATAATGCACTCAAAGTGCACTAAGCATAGAGTGTGAAAACTGAGTTTCCTTGAGAGCTGCTTGGAAGCCTGATGGTGTGTGAAGTTAGTGAGCCAAATGGAGTTGTTCTAACACAAGAACCACTCGGCTGATCCTTCTTCAATATGCCCTTCACCAACATGCAGTGTTTCCTTGATTGAATTAGCTCTCACACCAATATTTGCGTCTAGAGCCTTTGCATTGAGGGCTACCTGAAAACGGCTGTGGCGCTGAAGTTGCCTGTGAATGTGGAGTTGGTGGCATGTGAAACCCGCATGTGGAGCATTCGTTTGTGTGGGATGCTCTACCAGGTTCATTCCTAGATAATGCACTCAAAAGGCACTAAGCATAGAGTGTGAAAACTGAGTTTCCTTGAGAGCTGCTTGGCAACCTGATGGTGTGTGAAGTTAGTGAGCCAAATGGAGTTGTTCTCCCACAAGAACCACTCGGCTGATCCTTCTTCAATATGCCCTTCACCAACATGCAGTGTTTCCTTGATTGAATTAGCTCTCACACCAATATTTGCATCTAGAGGCCTTTGCATTGAGGGCTATCTGAAAACGGCTGTGGCGCTGAAGTTGCCTGTGAATATGGAGTTGGTGGCATGTGAAACCCTCATGTGGAGCATTCGTTTGTGTGGGATGCTCACCAAGCTTCATTTCAGTCCCAGGCACTCAAAGGGCACTAAGCATAGAGTGTGAAAGCTGAGTTTCCTTGAGAGCTGCTTGGAAGCCTGATGGTGTGTGAAGTTAGTGAGGCAAATGGAGTTGTTCTCCCACAAGAACCACTCGGCTGTTCCTTCTTGAATATGCCCTTCAAAAACATGCAGTGTTTCCTTGATTGAATTAGCTCTCACACCAATATTTGCGTCTAGAGGCCTTTGCATTGAGGGCTATCTGAAAACGGCTGTGGCGCTGAAGTTGCCTGTGAATATGGAGTTGGTGGCATGTGAAACCCTCATGTGGAGCATTCGTTTGTGTGGGATGCTCACCAAGCTTCATTTCAGTCCCAGGCACTCAAAGGGCACTAAGCATAGAGTGTGAAAGCTGAGTTTCCTTGAGAGCTGCTTGGAAGCCTGATGGTGTGTGAAGTTAGTGAGCCAAATGGAGTTGTTCTAGCACAAGAACCACTCGGCTGATCCTTCTTCAATATGCCCTTCACCAACATGCAGTGTTTCCTTGATTGAATTAGCTCTCACACAAATATTTGCGTCTAGAGCCTTTGCATTGAGGGCTATCTGAAAACGGCTGTGGCGCTGAAGTTGCCTGTGAATATGGAGTTGGTGGCATGTTAAACTCTTATGTGGAGCATTCGTTTGTGTGGGATGCTCTACCAGGTTCATTCCTAGATAATGCACTCAAAGGGCACTAAGCATAGAGTGTGAAAACTGAGTTTCCTTGAGACCTGCTTGGAAGCCTGATGGTGTGTGAAGTTAGTGAGCCAAAGCGAGTTGTTCTCCCACAAGAACCACTCGGCTGATCCTTCTTCAATATGTCCTTCACCAACATGCAGCGTTTCCTTGACTGAATTAGCTCTCACACAAATATTTGCGTCTAGAGGCTTTGCTTTGAAGGCTATCTGAAAACGGCTGTGGCGCTGAAGTTGCCTGTGAATATGGAGTTGATGGCATGTGAAACCCTCAGGTGGAGCATTCGTTTGTGTGGGATGCTCTACCAGGTTCATTCCTAGATAATGCACTCAAAGGGCACTAAGCATAGAGTGTGAAAACTGAGTTTCCTTGAGAGCCGTTTGGCAGCCTGATGGTGTGTGAAGTTAGTGAGCCAAATGGAGTTGTTCTCCCACAAGAACCACTCGGCTGATCCTTCTTCAATATGCCCTTCACCAACATGCAGCGTTTCCTTGATTGAATTAGCTCTCACACCAATATTTGCGCCTAGAGGCTTTGCTTTGAGGTCTATCTGAAAACGGCTGTGGCGCTGAAGTTGCCTGTGAATATGGAGTTGGTGGCATGTTAAACTCGCATGTGGAGCATTCGTTTGTGTGGGATGCTCTACCAGGTTCATTCCTAGATAATGCACTCAAAGGGCACTAAGCATAGAGTGTGAAAACTGAGTTTCCTTGAGAGCTGCTTGGAAGCCTGATGATGTGTGAAGTTAGTGAGCCAAATGGAGTTGTCCTCCCACAAGAACCACTCGGCTGATCCTTCTTCAATATGCCCTTCACCAACATGCAGTGTTTCCTTGATTGAATTAGCTCTCTCACCAATATTTGCGTCTAAAACCTTTGCATAGAGGGCTATCTGAAAACGGCTGTGGCGCTGAAGTTGCCTGTGAATGTGGAGTTGGTGTCATGTGAAACCCGCATGTGGAGCATTCGTTTGTGTGGGATGCTCACCAAGCTTCATTTCAGTGCTAGGCACTCAAAGGGCATTACGCATAGAGTGTGAAAACTGAGTTTCCTTGAGAGCTGCTTGGCAGCCTGATGGTGTGTGAAGTTAGTGAGCCAAATGGAGTTGTTCTAGCACGAGAACCACTCGGCTGATCCTTCTTCAATATGCCCTTCACCAACATGCAGCGTTTCCTTGATTGAATTAGCTCTCACACCAATATTTGCGTCTAGAGCCTTTGCATTGAGGGCTATCTGAAAACGGCTGTGGCGCTGAAGTTGCCTGTGAATGTGGAGTTGGTGGCATGTGAAACCCTTATGTGGAGCATTCGTTTGTGTGGGATGCTCTACCAGGTTCATTCCTAGATAATGCACTCAAAGGGCACTAAGCATAGAGTGTGAAAACTGAGTTTCCTTGAGAGCTGCTTGGAAGCCTGTTGTTGTGTGAAGTTAGTGAGCCAAATGGAGTTGTTCTAGCACAAGAACCACTCGGCTGATCCTTCTTCAATATGCCCTTCACCAACATGCAGTGTTTCCTTGATTGAATTAGCTCTCACACCAATATTTGCGTCTAGAGCCTTTGCATTGAGGGCTATCTGAAAATGGCTGTGGCGCTGAACTTGCCTGTGAATGTGGAGTTGGTGGCATGTGAAACCCGCATGTGGAGCATTCGTTTGTCTGGGATGCTCTACCAGGTTCATTCCTAGATAATGCACTCAAAGGGCACTAAGCATAGAGTGTGAAAACTGAGTTTCCTTGAGAGCTGCTTGGAAGCCTGATGGTGTGTGAAGTTAGTGAGCCAAATGGAGTTGTTCTAGCACAAGAACCACTCGGCTGATCCTTCTTCAATATGCCCTTCACCAACATGCAGTTTTTCCTTGATTGAATTAGCTCTCACACCAATATTTGCGTCTAGAGCCTTTGCATTGAGGGCTACCTGAAAACGGCTGTGGTGCTGAAGTTGCCTGTGAATGTGGAGTTGGTGGCATGTGAAACCCGCATGTGGAGCATTCGTTTCTGTGGGATGCTCTACCAGGTTCATTCCTAGATAATGCACTCAAAGGGCACTAAGCATAGAGTGTGAAAACTGAGTTTCCTTGAGAGCTGCTTGGCAGCCTGATGGTGTGTGAAGTTAGTGAGCCAAATGGAGTTGTTCTCCCACAAGAACCACTCGGCTGATCCTCCTTCAATATGCCCTTCACCAACATGCAGTGTTTCCTTGATTGAATTAGCTCTCACACCAATATTTGCGTCTAGAGCTTTGCTTTGAAGGCTGTCTGAAAACGGTTGTGCCGCTGAAGTTGCCTGTGAATATGGAGTTGGTGGCATGTGAAACCCTTATGTGGAGCATTCGTTTGTGTGGGATGCTCACCAAGATTCATTTCAGTCCCAGGCACTCAAAGGGCACTAAGCATAGAGTGTGAAAACTGAGTTTCCTTGAGAGCTGCTTGGAAGCCTGATGGTGTGTGAAGTTAGTGAGCCAAATGGAGTTGTTCTAGCACAAGAACCACTCGGCTGATCCTTCTTCAATATGCCCTTCACCAACATGCAGTGTTTCCTTGATTGAATTAGCTCTCACACCAATATTTGCGTCTAGAGCCTTTGCATTGAGGGCTATCTGAAAACAGCTGTGGCGCTGAAGTTGGCTGTGAATATGGAGTTGGTGGCATGTGAAACCCTTATGTGGCGCATTCGTTTGTGTGGGATGCTCACCAAGATTCATTTCAGTCCCAGGCACTCAAAGGGCACTAAGCATAGAGTGTGAAAACTGAGTTTCCTTGAGAGCTGCTTGGAAGCCTGATGGTGTGTGAAGTTAGTGAGCCAAATGGAGTTGTTCTAGCACAAGAACCACTCGGCTGATCCTTCTTCAATATGCCCTTCACCAACATGCAGTGTTTCCTTGATTGAATTAGCTCTCACACCAATATTTGCGTCTAGAGCCTTTGCATTGAGGGCTATCTGAAAACGGCTGTGGCGCTGAAGTTGCCTGTGAATATGGAGTTGGTGGCATGTTAAACTCGCATGTGGAGCATTCGTTTGTGTGGGATGCTCTGCCAGGTTCATTCCTAGATAATGCACTCAAAGGGCACTAAGCATAGAGTGTGAAAACTGAGTTTCCTTGAGAGCTGCTTGGAAGCCTGATGATGTGTGAAGTTAGTGAGCCAAATGGAGTTGTTCTCCCACAAGAACCACTCGGCTGATCCTTCTTCAATATGTCCTTCACCAACATGCAGTGTTTCCTTCACCGAATTAGCTCTCACACAAATATTTGCGTCTAGAGGCTTTGCTTTGAAGGCTATCTGAAAACGGCTGTGGCGCTGAAGTTGCCTGTGAATATGGAGTTGATGGCATGTGAAACCCTCAGGTGGAGCATTCGTTTGTGTGGGATGCTCTACCAGGTTCATTCCTAGATAATGCACTCAAAGGGCACTAAGCATAGAGTGTGAAAACTGAGTTTCCTTGAGAGCCGTTTGGCAGCCTGATGGTGTGTGAAGTTAGTGAGCCAAATGGAGTTGTTCTCCCACAAGAACCACTCGGCTGATCCTTCTTCAATATGCCCTTCACCAACATGCAATGTTTCCTTGAATGAATTAGCTCTCACACCAATATTTGCGTCTAGAGCCTTTGCATTGAGGGCTATCTGAAAACGGCTGTGGCGCTGAAGTTGCCTGTGAATGTGGAGTTGGTGGCATGAAAAACCTGCATTTGGAGCATTCGTTTGTGTGGGATGCTCTACCAGGTTCATTCCTAGATAATGCACTCAAAGGGCACTAAGCATAGAGTGTGAAAACTGAGTTTCCTTGAGAGCTGCTTGGAAGCCTGATGGTGTGTGAAGTTAGTGAGCCAAATGGAGTTGTTCTCCCACAAGAACCACTTGGCTGATCCTTCTTCAATATGCCCTTCAGCAACATGCAGTGTTTCCTTGATTGAATTAGCTCTCACACCAATATTTGCGTCTAGAGCCTTTGCATTGAGGGCTATCTGAAAACGGCTGTGGCGCTGAAGTTGCCTGTCAATGTGGAGTTGGTGGCATGTGAAACCCTTATGTGGAGCATTCGTTTGTGTGGGATGCTCACCAAGCTTCATTTCAGTGCTAGGCACTGAAAGGGCACTAAGCATAGAGTGTGAAAACTGAGTTTCCTTGAGAGCTGCTTGGAAGCCTGATGGTGTGTGAAGTTAGTGAGCCAAATGGAATTGTTCTCCCACAAGAACCACTCGGCTGATCCTTCTTCAATATGTCCTTCACCAACATGCAGCGTTTCCTTGATTGAATTAGCTCTCACACCAATATTTGCGTCTAGAGCCTTTGCATTGAGGGCTATCTGAAAACGGCTGTGGCGCTGAAGTTGCCTGTGAATGTGGAGTTGGTGGCATGTGAAACCCTTATGTGGAGCATTCCTTTGTGTGGGATGCTGTACCAGGTTCATTCCTAGATAATGCACTCAAAGGGCACTAAGCATAGAGTGTGAAAACTGAGTTTCCTTGAGAGCTGCTTGAAAGCCTGTTGGTGTGTGAAGTTAGTGAGCCAAATGGAGTTGTTCCCCCACAAGAACCACTCGGCTGATCCTTCTTCAATATGCCCTTCACCAACATGCAGTGTTTCCTTGATTGAATTAGCTCTCACACCAATATTTGCGTCTAGAGCCTTTGCATTGAGGGCTATCAGAAAACGGCTGTGGCGCTGAAGTTGCCTGTGAATATGGAGTTGGTGGCATGTGAAACCCGCATGTGGAGCATTCGTTTGTGTGGGATGCTCACCAAGCTTCATTTCAGTCCTAGGCACTCGATGGGCACTAAGCATAGAGTGTGAAAACTGAGTTTCCTTGAGAGCTGCTTGGCAGCCTGATGGTGTGTGAAGTTAGTGAGCCAAATGGAGTTGTTCTAGCACAAGAACCACTCGGCTGATCCTTCTTCAATATGCCCTTCACCAACATGCAGTGTTTCCTTGATTGAATTAGCTCTCACACCAATATTTGCGTCTAGAGCCTTTGCATTGAGGGCTATCTGAAAACGGCTGTGGCGCTGAAGTTGCCTGTGAATGTGGAGTTGGTGGCATGTGAAACCCTTATGTGGAGCATGCGTTTGTTTGGAATGCTCTACCAGGTTCATTCCTAGATAATGCACTCAAAGGGCACTAAGCATAGAGTGTGAAAACTGAGTTTGCTTGAGAGCTGCTTGGAAGCCTGATGGTGTGTGAAGTTAGTGAGCCAAATGGAGTTGTTCTAGCACAAGAACCACTCGGCTGATCCTTCTTCAATATGTCCTTCAAAAACATGCAGTGTTTCCTTGATTGAATTAGCTCTCACACCAATATTTGCGTCTAGAGCCTTTGCATTGAGGGCTATTTGAAAACGGCTGTGGCGCTGAAGTTGCCTGTGAATGTGGAGTTGGTGGCATGTGAAACCCGCATGTGGAGCATTCGTTTGTGTGGGATGCTCTACCAGGTTCATTCCTAGGTAAAGCACTCAAAGGGCACTAAGCATAGAGTGTGAAAACTGAGTTTCCTTGAGAGCTGCTTGGAAGCCTGATGGAGTGTGAAGCTAGTGAGCCAAATGGAGTTGTTCTCTCATAAGAACCACTCAGCTGATCCTTCATCAATATGCCCTTCACCAACATGCAGTGTTTCCTTGATTGAATTAGCTCTCACACCAATATTTGTGTCTAGAGCCTTTGCATTGAGGGCTACCTGAAAACGGCTGTGGCGCTGAAGTTGCCTGTGAATGTGGAGTTGGTGGCATGTGAAACCCTTATGTGGAGCATTCGTTTGTGTGGGATGCTCTACCAGGTTCATTCCTAGATAATGCACTCAAAGGGCACTAAGCATAGAGTGTGAAAACTGAGTTTCCTTGAGAGCCGCTTGGAAGCCTGATGGTGTGTGAAGTTAGTGAGCCAAATGGAGTTGTTCTCCCACAAGAACCACTCGGCTGATCCTTCTTCAATATGTCCTTCACCAACATGCAGTGTTTCCTTGATTGAATTAGTTCTCACACCAATGTTTGCGCCTAGAGCCTTTGCATTGAGGGCTATCTGAAAACGGCTGTGGCGCTGAAGTTGCCTGTGAATGTGGAGTTGGTGGCATGTGAAACCCGCATGTGGAGCATTCGTTTGTGTGGGATGCTCTACCAGGTTCATTCCTAGATAATGCACTCAAAGGGCACTAAGCATAGAGTGTGAAAACTGAGTTTCCTTGAGAGCCGCTTGGAAGCCTGATGGTGTGTGAAGTTAGTGAGCCAAATGGAGTTGTTCTCCCACAAGAACCACTCGGCTGATCCTTCTTCAATATGTCCTTCACCAACATGCAGTGTTTCCTTGATTGAATTAGCTCTCACACCAATATTTGCGTCTAGAGCCTTTGCATTGAGGGCTATCAGAAAACAGCTGTGCCGCTGAAGTTGCCTGTGGATGTGGAGTTGGTGGCATGTGAAACCCGCATGTGGAGCATTCGTTTGTGTGGGATGCTCTACCAGGTTCATTCCTAGGTAAAGCACTCAAAGGGCACTAAGCATAGAGTGTGAAAACTGAGTTTCCTTGAGAGCTGCTTGGAAGCCTGATGGTGTGTGAAGTTAGTGAGCCAAATGGAGTTGTTCTAGCACAAGAACCACTCGGCTGATCCTTCTTCAATATGCCCTTCACCAACATGCAGTGTTTCCTTGATTGAATTAGCTCTCACACCAATATTTGCGTCTAGAGCCTTTGCATTGAGGGCTATCTGAAAACGGCTGTGGCGCTGAAGTTGCCTGTGAATATGGAGTTGGTGGCATGTGAAACCCTTATGTGGAGCATTCGTTTGTGTGGGATGCTCACCAAGCTTCATTTCAGTCCTAGGCACTCAAAGGTCACTAAGCATAGAGTGTGAAAACTGAGTTTGCTTGAGAGCCGCTTGGAAGCCTGATGGTGTGTGAAGTTAGTGAGCCAAATGGAGTTGTTCTAGCACAAGAACCACTCGGCTGATCCTTCTTCAATATGCCCTTCACCAACATGCAGTGTTTCCTTGATTGAATTAGCTCTCACACCAATATTTACGTCTAGAGCCTTTGCATTGAGGGCTACCTGAAAACGGCTGTGGCGCTGAAGTTGCCTGTGAATGTGGAGTTGGTGGCATGTGAAACCCTTATGTGGAGCATTCGTTTGTGTGGGATGCTCTACCAGGTTCATTCCTTGATAATGCACTCAAAGGGCACTAAGCATAGAGTGTGAAAACTGAGTTTGCTTGAGAGCTGCTTGGAAGCCTGATGGTGTGTGAAGCTAGTGAGCCAAATGGAGTTGTTCTCTCATAAGAACCACTCAGCTGATCCTTCTTCAATATGCCCTTCACCAACATGCAGTGTTTCCTTGATTGAATTAGCTCTCACACCAATATTTGCGTCTAGAGCCTTTGCATTGAGGGCTACCTGAAAACGGCTGTGGCGCTGAAGTTGCCTGTGAATGTGGAGTTGGTGGCATGTGAAACCCTTATGTGGAGCATTCGTTTGTGTGGGATGCTCTACCAGGTTCATTCCTAGATAATGCACTCAAAGGGCACTAAGCATAGAGTGTGAAAACTGAGTTTCCTTGAGAGCCGCTTGGAAGCCTGATGGTGTGTGAAGTTAGTGAGCCAAATGGAGTTGTTCTCCCACAAGAACCACTCGGCTGATCCTTCTTCAATATGTCCTTCACCAACATGCAGTGTTTCCTTGATTGAATTAGCTCTCACACCAATGTTTGCGCCTAGAGCCTTTGCATTGAGGGCTATCTGAAAACGGCTGTGGCACTGAAGTTGCCTGTGAATGTGGAGTTGGTGGCATGTGAAACCCGCATGTGGAGCATTCGTTTGTGTGGGATGCTCTACCAGGTTCATTCCTAGGTAAAGTACTCAAAGGGCACTAAGCATAGAGTGTGAAAACTGAGTTTCCTTGAGAGCTGCTTGGAAGCCTGATGGTGTGTGAAGTTAGTGAGCCAAATGGAGTTGTTCTAGCACAAGAACCACTCGGCTGATCCTTCTTCAATATGCCCTTCACCAACATGCAGTGTTTCCTTGATTGAATTAGCTCTCACACCAATATTTGCGTCTAGAGCCTTTGCATTGAGGGCTATCTGAAAACGGCTGTGGCGCTGAAGTTGCCTGTGAATATGGAGTTGGTGGCATGTGAAACCCGCATGTGGAGCATTCGTTTGTGTGGGATGCTCTACCAGGTTCATTCCTTGATAATGCACTCAAAGGGCACTAAGCATAGAGTGTGAAAACTGAGTTTCCTTGAGAGCTGCTTGGAAGCCTGATGGTGTGTGAACTTAGTGAGCCAAATGGAGTTGTTCTCCCACAAGAACCACTCGGCTGATCCTTCTTCAATATGCCCTTCACCATCATGCAGTGTTTCCTTGATTGAATTAGCTCTCACACCAATATTTACGTCTAGAGCCTTTGCATTGAGGGCTATCTGAAAACGGCTGTGGCGCTGAAGTTGCCTGTGAATGTGGAGTTGGTGGCATGTGAAACCCGCATGTGGAGCATTCGTTTGTGTGGGATGCTCTACCAGGTTCATTCCTTGATAATGCACTCAAAGGGCACTAAGCATAGAGTGTGAAAACTGAGTTTCCTTGAGAGCTGCTTGGAAGCCTGATGGTGTGTGAAGCTAGTGAGCCAAATGGAGTTGTTCTCTCATAAGAACCACTCAGCTGATCCTTCCTCAATATGCCCTTCACCAACATGCAGTGTTTCCTTGATTGAATTAGCTCTCACACCAATATTTACGTCTAGAGCCTTTGCATTGAGGGCTATCTGAAAACGGCTGTGGCGCTGAAGTTGCCTGTGAATGTGGAGTTGGTGGCATGTGAAACCCGCATGTGGAGCATTCGTTTGTGTGGGATGCTCTACCAGGTTCATTCCTAGATAATGCACTCAAAGGGCACTAAGCATAGAGTGTGAAAACTGAGTTTCCTTGAGAGCCGCTTGGAAGCCTGATGGTGTGTGAAGTTAGTGAGCCAAATGGAGTTGTTCTCCCACAAGAACCACTCGGCTGATCCTTCTTCAATATGTCCTTCACCAACATGCAGTGTTTCCTTGATTGAATTAGCTCTCACACCAAAGTTTGCGCCTAGAGCCTTTGCATTGAGGGCTATCTGAAAACGGCTGTGGCGCTGAAGTTGCCTGTGAATGTGGAGTTGGTGGCATGTGAAACCCGCATGTGGAGCATTCGTTTGTGTGGGATGCTCTACCAGGTTTCATTCCTAGATAATGCACTCAAAGGGCACTAAGCATAGAGTGTGAAAACTGAGTTTCCTTGAGAGCGGCTTGGAAGCCTGATGGTGTGTGAAGTTAGTGAGCCAAATGGAGTTGTTCTCCCACAAGAACCACTCGGCTGATCCTTCTTCAATATGTCCTTCACCAACATGCAGTGTTTCCTTGATTGAATTAGCTCTCACACCAATATTTGCGTCTAGAGCCTTTGCATTGAGGGCTATCTGAAAACGGCTGTGGCGCTGAAGTTGCCTGTGAATGTGGAGTTGGTGGCATGTGAAACCCGCATGTGGAGCATTCGTTTGTGTGGGATGCTCTACCAGGTTCATTCCTTGATAATGCACTCAAAGGGCACTAAGCATAGAGTGTGAAAACTGAGTTTCCTTGAGAGCTGCTTGGAAGCCTGATGGTGTGTGAAGTTAGTGAGCCAAATGGAGTTGTTCTCCCACAAGAACCACTCGGCTGATCCTTCCTCAATATGCCCTTCACCAACATGCAGTGTTTCCTTGATTGAATTAGCTCTCACACCAATATTTGCGTCTAGAGCCTTTGCATTGAGGGCTATCTGAAAACGGCTGTGGCGCTGAAGTTGCCTGTGAATGTGGAGTTGGTGGCATGTTAAACCCGCATGTGGAGCATTCGTTTGTGTGGGATGCTCTACCAGGTTCATTCCTAGATAATGCACTCAAAGGGCACTAAGCATAGAGTGTGAAAACTGAGTTTCCTTGAGAGCTGCTTGGAAGCCTGATGGTGTGTGAAGTTAGTGAGCCAAATGGAGTTGTTCTAGCACAAGAACCACTCGGCTGATCCTTCTTCAATATGCCCTTCACCAACATTCAGTGTTTCCTTGATTGAATTAGCTCTCACACCAATATTTGCGTCTAGAGCCTTTGCATTGAGGGCTATCTGAAAACGGCTGTGGCGCTGAATTTGCCTGTGAATATGGAGTTGGTGGCATGTGAAACCCTTATGTGGAGCATTCGTTTGTGTGGGATGCTCTACCAGCTTCATTTCAGTCCTAGGCACTCAAAGGGCACTAAGCATAGAGTGTGAAAACTGAGTTTGCTTGAGAGCTGCTTGGAAGCCTGATGGTGTGTGAAGTTAGTGAGCCAAATGGAGTTGTTCTAGCACAAGAACCACTCGGCTGATCCTTCTTCAATATGCCCTTCACCAACATGCAGTGTTTCCTTGATTGAATTAGCTCTCACACCAATATTTGCGTCTAGAGCCTTTGCATTGAGGGCTATTTGAAAACGGCTGTGGCGCTGAAGTTGCCTGTGAATGTGGAGTTGGTGGCATGTGAAACCCGCATGTGGAGCATTCGTTTGTGTGGGATGCTCTACCAGGTTCATTCCTAGGTAAAGCACTCAAAGGGCACTAAGCATAGAGTGTGAAAACTGAGTTTCCTTGAGAGCTGCTTGGAAGCCTGATGGAGTGTGAAGCTAGTGAGCCAAATGGAGTTGTTCTCTCATAAGAACCACTCAGCTGATCCTTCATCAATATGCCCTTCACCAACATGCAGTGTTTCCTTGATTGAATTAGCTCTCACACCAATATTTGTGTCTAGAGCCTTTGCATTGAGGGCTACCTGAAAACGGCTGTGGCGCTGAAGTTGCCTGTGAATGTGGAGTTGGTGGCATGTGAAACCCTTATGTGGAGCATTCGTTTGTGTGGGATGCTCTACCAGGTTCATTCCTAGATAATGCACTCAAAGGGCACTAAGCATAGAGTGTGAAAACTGAGTTTCCTTGAGAGCCGCTTGGAAGCCTGATGGTGTGTGAAGTTAGTGAGCCAAATGGAGTTGTTCTCCCACAAGAACCACTCGGCTGATCCTTCTTCAATATGTCCTTCACCAACATGCAGTGTTTCCTTGATTGAATTAGCTCTCACACCAATATTTGCGTCTAGAGCCTTTGCATTGAGGGCTATCAGAAAACAGCTGTGCCGCTGAAGTTGCCTGTGGATGTGGAGTTGGTGGCATGTGAAACCCGCATGTGGAGCATTCGTTTGTGTGGGATGCTCTACCAGGTTCATTCCTAGGTAAAGCACTCAAAGGGCACTAAGCATAGAGTGTGAAAACTGAGTTTCCTTGAGAGCTGCTTGGAAGCCTGATGGTGTGTGAAGTTAGTGAGCCAAATGGAGTTGTTCTAGCACAAGAACCACTCGGCTGATCCTTCTTCAATATGCCCTTCACCAACATGCAGTGTTTCCTTGATTGAATTAGCTCTCACACCAATATTTGCGTCTAGAGCCTTTGCATTGAGGGCTATCTGAAAACGGCTGTGGCGCTGAAGTTGCCTGTGAATATGGAGTTGGTGGCATGTGAAACCCTTATGTGGAGCATTCGTTTGTGTGGGATGCTCACCAAGCTTCATTTCAGTCCTAGGCACTCAAAGGGCACTAAGCATAGAGTGTGAAAACTGAGTTTGCTTGAGAGCTGCTTGGAAGCCTGATGGTGTGTGAAGTTAGTGAGCCAAATGGAGTTGTTCTAGCACAAGAACCACTCGGCTGATCCTTCTTCAATATGCCCTTCACCAACATGCAGTGTTTCCTTGATTGAATTAGCTCTCACACCAATATTTACGTCTAGAGCCTTTGCATTGAGGGCTACCTGAAAACGGCTGTGGCGCTGAAGTTGCCTGTGAATGTGGAGTTGGTGGCATGTGAAACCCTTATGTGGAGCATTCGTTTGTGTGGGATGCTCTACCAGGTTCATTCCTTGATAATGCACTCAAAGGGCACTAAGCATAGAGTGTGAAAACTGAGTTTGCTTGAGAGCTGCTTGGAAGCCTGATGGTGTGTGAAGCTAGTGAGCCAAATGGAGTTGTTCTCTCATAAGAACCACTCAGCTGATCCTTCTTCAATATGCCCTTCACCAACATGCAGTGTTTCCTTGATTGAATTAGCTCTCACACCAATATTTGCGTCTAGAGCCTTTGCATTGAGGGCTACCTGAAAACGGCTGTGGCGCTGAAGTTGCCTGTGAATGTGGAGTTGGTGGCATGTGAAACCCTTATGTGGAGCATTCGTTTGTGTGGGATGCTCTACCAGGTTCATTCCTAGATAATGCACTCAAAGGGCACTAAGCATAGAGTGTGAAAACTGAGTTTCCTTGAGAGCCGCTTGGAAGCCTGATGGTGTGTGAAGTTAGTGAGGCAAATGGAGTTGTTCTCCCACAAGAACCACTCGGCTGATCCTTCTTCAATATGTCCTTCACCAACATGCAGTGTTTCCTTGATTGAATTAGCTCTCACACCAATGTTTGCGCCTAGAGCCTTTGCATTGAGGGCTATCTGAAAACGGCTGTGGCACTGAAGTTGCCTGTGAATGTGGAGTTGGTGGCATGTGAAACCCGCATGTGGAGCATTCGTTTGTGTGGGATGCTCTACCAGGTTCATTCCTAGATAATGCACTCAAAGGGCACTAAGCATAGAGTGTGAAAACTGAGTTTGCTTGAGAGCTGCTTGGAAGCCTGATGGTGTGTGAAGTTAGTGAGCCAAATGGAGTTGTTCTAGCACAAGAACCACTCGGCTGATCCTTCTTCAATATGCCCTTCACCAACATGCAGTGTTTCCTTGATTGAATTAGCTCTCACACCAATATTTGCGTCTAGAGCCTTTGCATTGAGGGCTATTTGAAAACGGCTGTGGCGCTGAAGTTGCCTGTGAATGTGGAGTTGGTGGCATGTGAAACCCGCATGTGGAGCATTCGTTTGTGTGGGATGCTCTACCAGGTTCATTCCTAGGTAAAGCACTCAAAGGGCACTAAGCATAGAGTGTGAAAACTGAGTTTCCTTGAGAGCTGCTTGGAAGCCTGATGGAGTGTGAAGCTAGTGAGCCAAATGGAGTTGTTCTCTCATAAGAACCACTCAGCTGATCCTTCATCAATATGCCCTTCACCAACATGCAGTGTTTCCTTGATTGAATTAGCTCTCACACCAATATTTGTGTCTAGAGCCTTTGCATTGAGGGCTACCTGAAAACGGCTGTGGCGCTGAAGTTGCCTGTGAATGTGGAGTTGGTGGCATGTGAAACCCTTATGTGGAGCATTCGTTTGTGTGGGATGCTCTACCAGGTTCATTCCTAGATAATGCACTCAAAGGGCACTAAGCATAGAGTGTGAAAACTGAGTTTCCTTGAGAGCCGCTTGGAAGCCTGATGGTGTGTGAAGTTAGTGAGCCAAATGGAGTTGTTCTCCCACAAGAACCACTCGGCTGATCCTTCTTCAATATGTCCTTCACCAACATGCAGTGTTTCCTTGATTGAATTAGCTCTCACACCAATATTTGCGTCTAGAGCCTTTGCATTGAGGGCTATCAGAAAACAGCTGTGCCGCTGAAGTTGCCTGTGGATGTGGAGTTGGTGGCATGTGAAACCCGCATGTGGAGCATTCGTTTGTGTGGGATGCTCTACCAGGTTCATTCCTAGGTAAAGCACTCAAAGGGCACTAAGCATAGAGTGTGAAAACTGAGTTTCCTTGAGAGCTGCTTGGAAGCCTGATGGTGTGTGAAGTTAGTGAGCCAAATGGAGTTGTTCTAGCACAAGAACCACTCGGCTGATCCTTCTTCAATATGCCCTTCACCAACATGCAGTGTTTCCTTGATTGAATTAGCTCTCACACCAATATTTGCGTCTAGAGCCTTTGCATTGAGGGCTATCTGAAAACGGCTGTGGCGCTGAAGTTGCCTGTGAATATGGAGTTGGTGGCATGTGAAACCCGCATGTGGAGCATTCGTTTGTGTGGGATGCTCACCAAGCTTCATTTCAGTCCTAGGCACTCAAAGGGCACTAAGCATAGAGTGTGAAAACTGAGTTTGCTTGAGAGCTGCTTGGAAGCCTGATGGTGTGTGAAGTTAGTGAGCCAAATGGAGTTGTTCTAGCACAAGAACCACTCGGCTGATCCTTCTTCAATATGCCCTTCACCAACATGCAGTGTTTCCTTGATTGAATTAGCTCTCACACCAATATTTACGTCTAGAGCCTTTGCATTGAGGGCTACCTGAAAACGGCTGTGGCGCTGAAGTTGCCTGTGAATGTGGAGTTGGTGGCATGTGAAACCCTTATGTGGAGCATTCGTTTGTGTGGGATGCTCTACCAGGTTCATTCCTTGATAATGCACTCAAAGGGCACTAAGCATAGAGTGTGAAAACTGAGTTTGCTTGAGAGCTGCTTGGAAGCCTGATGGTGTGTGAAGCTAGTGAGCCAAATGGAGTTGTTCTCTCATAAGAACCACTCAGCTGATCCTTCTTCAATATGCCCTTCACCAACATGCAGTGTTTCCTTGATTGAATTAGCTCTCACACCAATATTTGCGTCTAGAGCCTTTGCATTGAGGGCTACCTGAAAACGGCTGTGGCGCTGAAGTTGCCTGTGAATGTGGAGTTGGTGGCATGTGAAACCCTTATGTGGAGCATTCGTTTGTGTGGGATGCTCTACCAGGTTCATTCCTAGATAATGCACTCAAAGGGCACTAAGCATAGAGTGTGAAAACTGAGTTTCCTTGAGAGCCGCTTGGAAGCCTGATGGTGTGTGAAGTTAGTGAGCCAAATGGAGTTGTTCTCCCACAAGAACCACTCGGCTGATCCTTCTTCAATATGTCCTTCACCAACATGCAGTGTTTCCTTGATTGAATTAGCTCTCACACCAATGTTTGCGCCTAGAGCCTTTGCATTGAGGGCTATCTGAAAACGGCTGTGGCACTGAAGTTGCCTGTGAATGTGGAGTTGGTGGCATGTGAAACCCGCATGTGGAGCATTCGTTTGTGTGGGATGCTCTACCAGGTTCATTCCTAGATAATGCACTCAAAGGGCACTAAGCATAGAGTGTGAAAACTGAGTTTGCTTGAGAGCTGCTTGGAAGCCTGATGGTGTGTGAAGTTAGTGAGCCAAATGGAGTTGTTCTAGCACAAGAACCACTCGGCTGATCCTTCTTCAATATGCCCTTCACCAACATGCAGTGTTTCCTTGATTGAATTAGCTCTCACACCAATATTTGCGTCTAGAGCCTTTGCATTGAGGGCTATCTGAAAACGGCTGTGGCGCTGAAGTTGCCTGTGAATATGGAGTTGGTGGCATGTGAAACCCGCATGTGGAGCATTCGTTTGTGTGGGATGCTCTACCAGGTTCATTCCTAGATAATGCACTCAAAGGGCACTAAGCATAGAGTGTGAAAACTGAGTTTCCTTGAGAGCTGCTTGGAAGCCTGATGGTGTGTGAACTTAGTGAGCCAAATGGAGTTGTTCTCCCACAAGAACCACTCGGCTGATCCTTCTTCAATATGCCCTTCACCATCATGCAGTGTTTCCTTGATTGAATTAGCTCTCACACCAATATTTACGTCTAGAGCCTTTGCATTGAGGGCTATCTGAAAACGGCTGTGGCGCTGAAGTTGCCTGTGAATGTGGAGTTGGTGGCATGTGAAACCCGCATGTGGAGCATTCGTTTGTGTGGGATGCTCTACCAGGTTCATTCCTTGATAATGCACTCAAAGGGCACTAAGCATAGAGTGTGAAAACTGAGTTTCCTTGAGAGCTGCTTGGAAGCCTGATGGTGTGTGAAGTTAGTGAGCCAAATGTAGTTGTTCTCCCACAAGAACCACTCGGCTGATCCTTCTTCAATATACCCTTCACCAACATTCAGTGTTTCCTTGATTGAATTAGCTCTCACACCAATATTTGCGTCTAGACTCTTTGCATTGAGGGCTATCAGAAAACGGCTGTGGCGCTGAAGTTGCCTGTGAATGTGGAGTTGGTGGCATGTGAAACCCGCATGTGGAGCATTCGTTTGTGTGGGATGCTCTACCAGGTTCATTCCTAGATAATGCACTCAAAGGGCACTAAGCATAGAGTGTGAAAACTGAGTTTGCTTGAGAGCTGCTTGGAAGCCTGATGGTGTGTGAAGTTAGTGAGCCAAATGGAGTTGTTCTAGCACAAGAACCACTCGGCTGATCCTTCTTCAATATGCCCTTCACCAACATGCAGTGTTTCCTTGATTGAATTAGCTCTCACACCAATATTTGCGTCTAGAGCCTTTGCATTGAGGGCTATCTGAAAACGGCTGTGGCGCTGAAGTTGCCTGTGAATGTGGAGTTGGTGGCATGTGAAACCTTTATGTGGAGCATTCGTTTGTGTGGGATGCTCTACCAGGTTCATTCCTTGATAATGCACTCAAAGGGCACTAAGCATAGAGTGTGAAAACTGAGTTTCCTTGAGAGCTGCTTGGAAGCCTGATGGTGTGTGAAGCTAGTGAGCCAAATGGAGTTGTTCTCTCATAAGAACCACTCAGCTGATCCTTCCTCAATATGCCCTTCACCAACATGCAGTGTTTCCTTGATTGAATTAGCTCTCACACCAATATTTACGTCTAGAGCCTTTGCATTGAGGGCTACCTGAAAACGGCTGTGGCGCTGAAGTTGCCTGTGAATGTGGAGTTGGTGGCATGTGAAACCCGCATGTGGAGCATTCGTTTGTGTGGGATGCTCTACCAGGTTCATTCCTAGATAATGCACTCAAAGGGCACTAAGCATAGAGTGTGAAAACTGAGTTTCCTTGAGAGCCGCTTGGAAGCCTGATGGTGTGTGAAGTTAGTGAGCCAAATGGAGTTGTTCTCCCACAAGAACCACTCGGCTGATCCTTCTTCAATATGTCCTTCACCAACATGCAGTGTTTCCTTGATTGAATTAGCTCTCACACCAAAGTTTGCGCCTAGAGCCTTTGCATTGAGGGCTATCTGAAAACGGCTGTGGCGCTGAAGTTGCCTGTGAATGTGGAGTTGGTGGCATGTGAAACCCGCATGTGGAGCATTCGTTTGTGTGGGATGCTCTACCAGGTTTCATTCCTAGATAATGCACTCAAAGGGCACTAAGCATAGAGTGTGAAAACTGAGTTTCCTTGAGAGCGGCTTGGAAGCCTGATGGTGTGTGAAGTTAGTGAGCCAAATGGAGTTGTTCTCCCACAAGAACCACTCGGCTGATCCTTCTTCAATATGTCCTTCACCAACATGCAGTGTTTCCTTGATTGAATTAGCTCTCACACCAATATTTGCGTCTAGAGCCTTTGCATTGAGGGCTATCTGAAAACGGCTGTGGCGCTGAAGTTGCCTGTGAATGTGGAGTTGGTGGCATGTGAAACCCACATGTGGAGCATTCGTTTGTGTGGGATGCTCTACCAGGTTCATTCCTAGATAATGCACTCAAAGGGCACTAAGCATAGAGTGTGAAAACTGAGTTTGCTTGAGAGCTGCTTGGAAGCCTGATGGTGTGTGAAGTTAGTGAGCCAAATGGAGTTGTTCTAGCACAAGAACCACTCGGCTGATCCTTCTTCAATATGCCCTTCACCAACATGCAGTGTTTCCTTGATTGAATTAGCTCTCACACCAATATTTGCGTCTAGAGCCTTTGCATTGAGGGCTATCTGAAAACGGCTGTGGCGCTGAAGTTGCCTGTGAATGTGGAGTTGGTGGCATGTGAAACCTTTATGTGGAGCATTCGTTTGTGTGGGATGCTCTACCAGGTTCATTCCA
>NW_026699671.1:0-22139 GCF_030435755.1 Ochotona princeps
TGGCATGTGAAACCCGCATGTAGAGCAGTCGTTTGTGTGGGATGCTCTACCAGGTTCATTCCTAGATAATGCACTCAAAGGGCACTAAGCATAGAGTGTGAAAAACTGAGTTTCCTTGAGAGCTGCTTGGAAGCCTGATGGTGTGTGAAGTTAGTGAGCCAAATGGAGTTGTTCTCCCACAAGAACCACTCGGCTGATTCTTCTTCAATATGCCCGTCACCAACATGCAGTGTTTCCTTGATTGAATTAGCTCTCACACCAATATTTGAGTCTAGAGCCTTTGCATTGAGGGCTATCTGTAAACGGCTGTGGCGTTGAAGTTGCCTGTGAATGTAGAGTTGGTGGCATGTGAAACCCGCATGTAGAGCATTTGTTTGTGTGGGATGCTCTACCAGGTTCTTTCCTAGATAATGCACTCAAAGGGCACTAAGCATAGAGTGTGAAAACTGAGTTTCCTTGAGAGCTGCTTGGAAGCCGGATGGTGTGTGAAGTTAGTGAGCCAAATGGAGTTGTTCTCTCACAAGAACCACTCGGCTGATCTTTCTTCAATATGCCCTTCACCAACATGCAGTGTTTCCTTGATTGAATTAGCTCTCACACCAATATTTGTGTGTAGAGCCTTTGCATTGAGGGCTATCTGAAAACGGCTGTGGCGCTGAAGTTGCCTGTGAATGTGGAGTTGGTGGCATGTGAAACCCGCATGTGGAGCATTCGTTTGTGTGGGATGCTCACCAAGCTTCATTTCAGTCCTAGGCACTCAAAGGGCACTAAGCATAGAGTGTGAAAACTGAGTTTCCTTGAGAGCTGCTTGGAAGCCTGATGGTGTGTGAAGTTAGTGAGCCAAATGGAGTTGTTCTCCCACAAGAACCACTCGGCTGATCCTTCTTCAATATGCCCTTCACCAACATGCAGTGTTTCCTTGATTGAATTAGCTCTCACACCAATATTTGCGTCTAGAGCCTTTGCATTGAGGGCTATCTGAAAACGGCTGTGGCGCTGAATTTGCCTGTGAATGTGGAGTTGGTGGCATGTGAAACCCGCATGTGGAGCATTCGTTTGTGTGGGATGCTCACCAAGCTTCATTTCAGTCCTAGGCACTCAAAGGGCACTAAGCATAGAGTGTGAAAACTGAGTTTCCTTGAGAGTTGCTTGGAAGCCGGATGGTGTGTGAAGTTAGTGAGCCAAATGGAGTTGTTCTCCCACAAGAACCACTCGGCTGATCCTTCTTCAATATGCCCTTCACCAACATGCAGTGTTTCCTTGATTGAATTAGCTCTCACACAAATATTTGCGTCTAGAGCCTTTGCATTGAGGGCTATCTGAAAACGGCTGTGGCGCTGAAGTTGCCTGTGAATGTGGAGTTGGTGGCATGTGAAAAACGCATGTGGAGCATTCGTTTGAGTGGATGCTCACCAAGATTCATTTCAGTCCTAGGCACTCAAAGGGCACTAAGCATAGAGTGTGAAAACTGAGTTTCCTTGAGAGCTGCTTGGAAGCCTGATGGTGTGTGAAGTTAGTGAGCCAAATGGAGTTGTTCTCCCACAAGAACCACTCGGCTGATCCTTCTTCAATATGCCCTTCACCAACATGCAGTGTTTCCTTGATTGAATTAGCTCTCACACCAATATTTGCGTCTAGAGCCTTTGCATTGAGGGCTATCTGAAAACGGCTGTGGCGCTGAAGTTGCATGAGAATGTGGAGTTGGTGGCATGTGAAACCGGCATGTGGAGCATTCGTTTGAGTGGGATGCTCACCAAGCTTCATTTCAGTCCTAGGCACTCAAAGGGCACTAAGCATAGAGTGTGAAAACTGAGTTTCCCTGAGAGCTGCTGGAAGCCTGATGGTGTGTGAAGTTAGTGAGCCAAATGGAGTTGTTCTCCCACAAAAACCACTCGGCTGATCCTTCTTCAATATGCCCTTCACCAACATGCAGTGTTTCCTTGATTGAATTAGCTCTCACACCAATATTTGTGTCTAGAGCCTTTGCATTGAGGGCTATCTGAAAACGGCTGTGGCGCTGAAGTTGCCTGTGAATGTGGAGTTGGTGGCATGTGAAACCCGCATGTAGAGTATTCGTTTGTGTGGGATGCTCTACCAGGTTCATTCCTAGATAATGCACTCAAAGGGCACTAAGCATAGAGTGTGAAAACTGAGTTTCCTTGAGAGCTGCTTGAAAGCCTGATGGTGTGTGAAGTTAGTGAGCCAAATGGAGTTGTTCTCCCACAAGAACCACTCGTCTGATCCTTCTTCAATATGCCCTTCACCAACATGAAGTGTTTCCTTGATTGAATTAGCTCTCACACCAATATTTGAGTCTAGAGCCTTTGCATTGAGGGCTATCTGAAAACGGCTGTGGCGCTGAAGTTGCCTGTGAATGTGGAGTTGGTGGCATGTGAAACCCGCATGTGGAGCATTCGTTTGTGTGGAATGCTCACCAAGCTTCATTTCAGTCCTAGGCACTCAAAGGGCACTAAGCATAGAGTGTGAAAACTGAGTTTCCCTGAGAGCTGCTAGAAGCCTGATGGTGTGTGAAGTTAGTGAGACAAATGGAGTTGTTCTCCCACAAGAACCACTCGGCTGATCCTTCTTCAATATGCCCTTCACCAACATGCAGTGTTTCCTTGATTGAATTAGCTCTCACACCAATATTTTAGTCTAGAGCCTTTGCATTGAGGGCTATCTGAAAACGGCTGTGGCGCTGAAGTTGCCTGTGAATGTGGAGTTGGTGGCATGTGAAACCCGCATGTAGAGTATTCGTTTGTGTGGGATGCTCTACCAGGTTCATTCCTAGATAATGCACTCAAAGGGCACTAAGCATAGAGTGTGAAAACTGAGTTTCCCTGAGAGCTGCTTGGAAGCCTGATGGTGTGTGAAGTTAGTGAGCCAAATGGAGTTGTTCTCCCACAAGAACCACTCGTCTGATCCTTCTTCAATATGCCCTTCACCAACATGCAGTGTTTCCTTGATTGAATTAGCTCTCACACCAATATTTGCGTCTAGAGCCTTTGCATTGAGGGCTATCTGAAAACGGCTGTGGCGCTGAAGTTGCCTGTGAATGTGGAGTTGGTGGCATGTGAAACCCGCATGTGGAGCATTCGTTTGTGTGGAATGCTCACCAAGCTTCATTTCAGTCCTAGGCACTCAAAGGGCACTAAGCATAGAGTGTGAAAACTGAGTTTCCCTGAGAGCTGCTGGAAGCCTGATGGTGTGTGAAGTTAGTGAGCCAAATGAGTTGTTCTCCCACAAGAACCACTCGGCTGATCCTTCTTCAATATGCCCCTTCACCAACATGCAGTGTTTCCTTGATTGAATTAGCTCTCACACCAATATTTGCGTCTAGAGCATTTGCATTGAGGGCTATCTGAAAACGGCTGTGGCGCTGAAGTTGCCTGTGAATGTGGAGTTGGTGGCATGTGAAACCCGCATGTAGAGCAGTCGTTTGTGTGGATGCTCTACCAGGTTCATTCCTAGATAATGCACTCAAAGGGCACTAAGCATAGAGTGTGAAAACTGAGTTTCCTTGAGAGCTGCTTGGAAGCCTGATGGTGTGTGAAGTTAGTGAGCCAAATCGAGTTGTTCTCCCACAAGAACCACTCGGCTGATTCTTCTTCAATATGCCCGTCACCAACATGCAGTGTTTCCTTGATTGAATTAGCTCTCACACCAATATTTGAGTCTAGAGCCTTTGTATTGAGGGCTATCTGTAAACGGCTGTGGCGTTGAAGTTGCCTGTGAATGTAGAGTTGGTGGCATGTGAAACCCGCATGTAGAGCATTGGTTTGTGTGGGATGCTCTACCAGGTTCTTTCCTAGATAATGCACTCAAAGGGCACTAAGCATAGAGTGTGAAAACTGAGTTTCCTTGAGAGCTGCTTGGAAGCCGGATGGTGTGTGAAGTTAGTGAGCCAAATGGAGTTGTTCTCCCACAAGAACCACTCGGCTGATCTTTCTTCAATATGCCCTTCACCAACATGCAGTGTTTCCCTTGATTGAATTAGCTCTCACACCAATATTTGTGTGTAGAGCCTTTGCATTGAGGGCTATCTGAAAACGGCTGTGGCGCTGAAGTTGCCTGTGAATGTGGAGTTGGTGGCATGTGAAACCCGCATGTGGAGCATTCGTTTGTGTGGGATGCTCACCAAGCTTCATTTCAGTCCTAGGCACTCAAAGGGCACTAAGCATAGAGTGTGAAAACTGAGTTTCCTTGAGAGCTGCTTGGAAGCCTGATGGTGTGTGAAGTTAGTGAGCCAAATGGAGTTGTTCTCCCACAAGAACCACTCGGCTGATCCTTCTTCAATATGCCCTTCACCAACATGCAGTGTTTCCTTGATTGAATTAGCTCTCACACCAATATTTGCGTCTAGAGCCTTTGCATTGAGGCTATCTGAAAACGGCTGTGGCGCTGAATTTGCCTGTGAATGTGGAGTTGGTGGCATGTGAAACCCGCATGTGGAGCATTCGTTTGTGTGGGATGCTCACCAAGCTTCATTTCAGTCCTAGGCACTCAAAGGGCACTAAGCATAGAGTGTGAAAACTGAGTTTCCTTGAGAGCTGCTTGGAAGCCGGATGGTGTGTGAAGTTAGTGAGCCAAATGGAGTTGTTCTCCCACAAGAACCACTCGGCTGATCCTTCTTCAATATGCCCTTCACCAACATGCAGTGTTTCCTTGATTGAATTAGCTCTCACACAAATATTTGCGTCTAGAGCCTTTGCATTGAGGGCTATCTGAAAACGGCTGTGGCGCTGAAGTTGCCTGTGAATGTGGAGTTGGTGGAATGTGAAACCCGCATGTGGAGCATTCGTTTGTGTGGGATGCTCACCAAGATTCATTTCAGTCCTAGCCACTCAAAGGGCACTAAGCATAGAGTGTGAAAACTGAGTTTCCTTGAGAGCTGCTTGGAAGCCTGATGGTGTGTGAAGTTAGTGAGCCAAATGGAGTTGTTCTCCCACAAGAACCACTCGGCTGATCCTTCTTCAATATGCCCTTCACCAACATGCAGTGTTTCCTTGATTGAATTAGCTCTCACACCAATATTTGCGTCTAGAGCCTTTGCATTGAGGGCTATCTGAAAACGGCTGTGGCGCTGAAGTTGCATGAGAATGTGGAGTTGGTGGCATGTGAAACCGGCATGTGGAGCATTCGTTTGAGTGGGATGCTCACCAAGCTTCATTTCAGTCCTAGGCACTCAAAGGGCACTAAGCATAGAGTGTGAAAACTGAGTTTCCCTGAGAGCTGCTGGAAGCCTGATGGTGTGTGAAGTTAGTGAGCCAAATGGAGTTGTTCTCCCACAAGAACCACTCGGCTGATCCTTCTTCAATATGCCCTTCACCAACATGCAGTGTTTCCTTGATTGAATTAGCTCTCACACCAATATTTGCGTCTAGAGCCTTTGCATTGAGGGCTATCTGAAAACGGCTGTGGCGCTGAAGTTGCCTGTGAATGTGGAGTTGGTGGCATGTGAAACCCTGCATGTAGAGTATTCGTTTGTGTGGGATGCTCTACCAGGTTCATTCCTAGATAATGCACTCAAAGGGCACTAAGCATAGAGTGTGAAAACTGAGTTTCCTTGAGAGCTGCTTGAAAGCCTGATGGTGTGTGAAGTTAGTGAGCCAAATGGAGTTGTTCTCCCACAAGAACCACTCGTCTGATCCTTCTTCAATATGCCCTTCACCAACATGCAGTGTTTCCTTGATTGAATTAGCTCTCACACCAATATTTGAGTCTAGAGCCTTTGCATTGAGGGCTATCTGAAAACGGCTGTGGCGCTGAAGTTGCCTGTGAATGTGGAGTTGGTGGCATGTGAAACCCGCATGTGGAGCATTCGTTTGTGTGGAATGCTCACCAAGCTTCATTTCAGTCCTAGGCACTCAAAGGGCACTAAGCATAGAGTGTGAAAACTGAGTTTCCCTGAGAGCTGCTGGAAGCCTGATGGTGTGTGAAGTTAGTGAGACAAATGGAGTTGTTCTCCCACAAGAACCACTCGGCTGATCCTTCTTCAATATGCCCTTCACCAACATGCAGTGTTTCCTTGATTGAATTAGCTCTCACACAATATTTTAGTCTAGAGCCTTTGCATTGAGGGCTATCTGAAAACGGCTGTGGCGCTGAAGTTGCCTGTGAATGTGGAGTTGGTGGCATGTGAAACCCGCATGTAGAGTATTCGTTTGTGTGGGATGCTCTACCAGGTTCATTCCTAGATAATGCACTCAAAGGGCACTAAGCATAGAGTGTGAAAACTGAGTTTCCTTGAGAGCTGCTTGGAAGCCGGATGGTGTGTGAAGTTAGTGAGCAAATGGAGTTGTTCTTCCCACAAGAACCACTCGTCTGATCCTTCTTCAATATGCCCTTCACCAACATGCAGTGTTTCCTTGATTGAATTAGCTCTCACACCAATATTTGCATCTAGAGCCTTTGCATTGAGGGCTATCTGAAAACGGCTGTGGCGCTGAAGTTGCCTGTGAATGTGAGTTGGTGGCATGTGAAACCCGCATGTGGAGCATTCGTTAGTGTGGGTTGCTCACCATGCTTCATTTCAGTCCTAGGCACTCAAAAGGCACTAAGCACAGAGTGTGAAAACTGAGTTTCCTTGAGAGCTGCTTGGAAGCCTGATGGTGTGTGAAGTTAGTGAGCCAAATGGAGTTGTTCTCCACAAGAACCACTCGTCTGATCCTTCTTCAATATGCCCTTCACCAACATGCAGTGTTTCCTTGATTGAATTAGCTCTCACACCAATATTTGAGTCTAGAGCCTTTGCATTGAGGGCTATCTGAAAACGGCCGTGGCGCTGAAGTTGCCTGTGAATGTGGAGTTGGTGGCATGTGAAACCCGCATGTGGAGCATTCGTTTGTGTGGAATGCTCACCAAGCTTCATTTCAGTCCTAGGCACTCAAAGGGCACTAAGCATAGAGTGTGAAAACTGAGTTTCCCTGAGAGCTGCTGGAAGCCTGATGGTGTGTGAAGTTAGTGAGACAAATGGAGTTGTTCTCCCACAAGAACCACTCGGCTGATCCTTCTTCAATATGCCCTTCACCAACATGCAGTGTTTCCTTGATTGAATTAGCTCTCACACCAATATTTTAGTCTAGAGCCTTTGCATTGAGGGCTATCTGAAAACGGCTGTGGCGCTGAAGTTGCCTGTGAATGTGGAGTTGGTGGCATGTGAAACCCGCATGTAGAGTATTCGTTTGTGTGGGATGCTCTACCAGGTTCATTCCTAGATAATGCACTCAAAGGGCACTAAGCATAGAGTGTGAAAACTGAGTTTCCCTGAGAGCTGCTTGGAAGCCTGATGGTGTGTGAAGTTAGTGAGCCAAATGGAGTTGTTCTCCCACAAGAACCACTCGTCTGATCCTTCTTCAATATGCCCTTCACCAACATGCAGTGTTTCCTTGATTGAATTAGCTCTCACACCAATATTTGCGTCTAGAGCCTTTGCATTGAGGCTATCTGAAAACGGCTGTGGCGCTGAAGTTGCCTGTGAATGTGGAGTTGGTGGCATGTGAAACCCGCATGTGGAGCATTCGTTAGTGTGGGTTGCTCACCATGCTTCATTTCAGTCCTAGGCACTCAAAAGGCACTAAGCACAGAGTGTGAAAACTGAGTTTCCTTGAGAGCTGCTTGGAAGCCTGATGGTGTGTGAAGTTAGTGAGCCAAATGGAGTTGTTCTCCCACAAGAACCACTCGGCTGATCCTACTTCAATATGCCCTTCACCAACATGCAGTGTTTCCTTGATTGAATTATCTCTCACACCAATATTTGCGTCTAGAGCCTTTGCATTGAGGGCTATCTGAAAACGGCTGTGGCGCTGAAGTTGCCTGTGAATGTGGAGTTGGTGGCATGTGAAACCCGCATGTGGAGCATTCGTTTGTGTGGGATGCTACACCAAGCTTCATTTCAGTCCTAGGCACTCAAAGGGCACTAAGCATAGAGTGTGAAAACTGAGTTTCCTTGAGAGATGCTTGGAAGCCTCATGGTGTGTGAAGTTAGTGAGCCAAATGGAGTTGTTCTCCCACAAGAACCACTCGGCTGATCCTTCTTCAATATGCCCTTCACCAACATGCAGTGTTTCCTTGATTGAATTAGCTCTCACACCAATATTTGCGTCTAGAGCCTTTGCAATGAGGGCTATCTGAAAACGGCTGTGGTGCTGAAGTTGCCTGTGAATGTGGAGTTGGTGGCATGTGAAACCCGCATGTAGAGTATTCGTTTGTGTGGGATGCTCTACCAGGTTCATTCCTAGATAATGCACTCAAAGGGCACTAAGCATAGAGTGTGAAAACTGAGTTTCCCTGAGAGCTGCTTGGAAGCCTGATGGTGTGTGAAGTTAGTGAGCCAAATGGAGTTGTTCTCCCACAAGAACCACTCGTCTGATCCTTCTTCAATATGCCCTTCACCAACATGCAGTGTTTCCTTGATTGAATTAGCTCTCACACAAATATTTGCGTCTAGAGCATTTGCATTGAGGGCTATCTGAAAACGGCTGTGGCGCTGAAGTTGCCTGTCAATGTGGAGTTGGTGGCATGTGAAACCCGCATGTGGAGCATTCGTTAGTGTGGGTTGCTCACCAAGCTTCATTTCAGTCCTAGGCACTCAAAGGGCACTAAGCATAGAGTGTGAAAACTGAGTTTCCTTGAGAGCTGCTTGGAAGCCTGACGGTGTGTGATGCTAGTGAGCCAAATGGAGTTGTTCTCCCACAAGAACCACTCGGCTGATTCTTCTTCAATATGCCCTTCACCAACATGCAGTGTTTCCTTGATTGAATTAGCTCTGACACCACTATTTGCGTCTAGAGCCTTTGCATTGAGGGCTATCTGAAAACGGCTGTGGCGCTGAATTTGCCTGTGAATGTGGAGTTGGTGGCATGTGAAACCCGCATGTAGAGCATTCGTTTGTGTGGGATGCTCTACCAGGTTCATTCCTAGATAATGCACTCAAAGGGCACTAAGCATAGAGTGTGGAAACTGAGTTTCCCTGAGAGCTGCTTGGAAGCCTGATGGTGTGTGAAGTTAGTGAGCCAAATGGAGTTGTTCTCCCACAAGAACCACTCGGCTGATTCTTCTTCAATATGCCCTTCACCAACATGCAGGGTTTCCTTGATTGAATTAGCTCTCACACAATATTTGCGTCTAGAGCCTTTGCATTGAGAGCTATCTGAAAACGGCTGTGGCGCTGAAGTTGCCTGTGAATGTGGAGTTGGTGGCATGTGAAACCCGCATGTGGAGCATTCGTTTGTTTGGGATGCTCTACCAGGTTCATTCCTCGATAATGCACTCAAAGGGCACTAAGCATAGAGTGTGAAAACTGAGTTTCCCTGAGAGCTGCTTGGAAGCCTGATGGTGTGTGAAGTTAGTGAGCCAAATGGAGTTGTTCTCCCACAAGAACCACTCGGCTGATCCTTCTTCAATATGCCCTTCTCCAACATGCAGTGTTTCCTTGATTGAATTAGCTCTCACACCAATATTTGCGTCTAGAGCCTTTGCATTGAGGGCTATCTGAAAACGGCTGTGGCGCTGAAGTTGCCTGTGAATGTGGAGTTGGTGGCATGTGAAACCCGCATGTAGAGCAGTCGTTTGTGTGGGATGCTCACCAAGCTTCAATTCAGTCCTAGGCACTCAAAGGGCACTAAGCATAGAGTGTGAAAACTGAGTTTCCTTGAGAGCTGCTTGGAAGCCTGATGGTGTGTGAAGTTAGTGAGCCAAATGGAGTTGTTCTCCCACAAGAACCACTCGGCTGATCCTTCTTCAATACGCCCTTCACCAACATGCAGTGTTTCCTTGATTGAATTAGCTCTCACACCAATATTTGCGTCTAGAGCCATTGCATTGAGGGCTATCTGAAAACGGCTGTGGCACTGAAGTTGCCTGTGAATGTGGAGTTGGTGGCATGTGAAACCCGCATGTGGAGCATTCGTTTGTGTGGGATGCTCTAACAGGTTCATTCCTAGGTAATGCACTCAAAGGGCACTAAGCATAGAGTGTGAAAACTGAGTTTCCCTGAGAGCTGCTTGGAAGCCTGATGGTGTGTGAAGTTAGTGAGCCAAATGGAGTTGTTCTCCCACAAGAACCACTCGGCTGATCCTTCTTCAATATGCCCTTCACCAACATGCAGTGTTTCCTTGATTGAATTAGCTCTCACACCAATATTTGCGTCTAGAGCCTTTGCATTGAGGGCTATCTGAAAACGGCTGTGGCGCTGAAGTTGCCTGTGAATGTGGAGTTGGTGGCATGTGAAACCGGCATGTGGAGCATTCGTTTGTGTGGAATGCTCACCAAGCTTCATTTCAGTCCTAGGCACTCAAAGGGCACTAAGCACAGAGTGTGAAAACTGAGTTTCATTGAGAGATGCTTGGAAGCCTGATGGTGTGTGAAGTTAGTGAGCCAAATGGAGTTGTTCTCCCACAAGAACCACTCGGCTGATCCTTCTTCAATATGCCCTTCACCAACATGCAGTGTTTCCTTGATTGAATTAGCTCTCACACCAATATTTGGGTCTAGAGCCTTTGCATTGAGGGCTATCTGAAAACGGCTGTGGCGCTGAAGTTGCCTGTGAATGTGGAGTTAGTGGCATGTGAAACCCGCATGTGGAGCATTCGTTTGTGTGGGATGCTCTACCAGGTTCATTCCTAGATAATGCACTCAAAGGGCACTAAGCATAGAGTGTGAAAACTGAGTTTCCCTGAGAGCTGCTTGGAAGCCTGATGGTGTGTGAAGTTAGTGAGCCAAATGGAGTTGTTCTCCCACAAGAACCACTCGGCTGATCCTTCTTCAATATACCCTTCAGCAACATGCAGTGTTTCTTTGACAGAATTAGCTCTCACACAAATATTTGCTTCTAGAGCCTTTGCATTGAGGGCTACCTGAAAACGGCTGTGGCGCTGAAGTTGCCTGTGAATGTGGAGTTGGTGGCATGTGAAACCCGCATGTGGAGCATTCGTTTGTGTGGGATGCTCTACCAGGTTCATTCCTAGATAATGCACTCAAAGGGCACTAAGCATAGAGTGTGAAAACTGAATTTCCCTGAGAGCTGCTTGGAAGCCTGATGGTGTGTGAAGTTAGTGAGCCAAATGGAGTTGTTCTCCCACAAGAACCACTCGGCTGATCCTTCTTCAATATGCCCTTCACCAACATGCAGTGTTTCCTTGATTGAATTAGCTCTCACACCAATATTTGCGTCTAGAGCTTTTGCATTGAGGGCTATCTGAAAACGGCTGTGGCGCTGAAGTTGCCTGTGAGTGTGGAGTACGTGGCATGTGAAACCCACATGTAGAGCTTTCGTTTGTGTGGGATGTTCACCAAGCTTCTTTTCAGTCCTAGGCACTCAAAGGGCACTAAGCATAGAGTGTGAAAACTGAGTTTCCCTGAGAGCTGCTTGGACGCCTGATGGTGTGTGAAGTTAGTGAGCCAAATGGAGTTGTTCTCCCACAAGAACCACTCGGCTGATCCTTCTTCAATATGCCCTTCACCAACATGCAGTGTTTCCTTGATTGAATTAGCTCTCACACCAATATTTGCGTCTAGAGCCTTTGCATTGAGGGCTATCTGAAAATGGCTGTGGCGCTGAAGTTGCCTCTGGATGTGGAGTTGGTGGCATGTGAAACCCGCATGTGGAGCATTGGTTTGTGTGGGATGCTCTACCAGGTTCATTCCTAGATAATGCACTCAAAGGGCACTAAGCATAGAGTGTGAAAACTGAGTTTCCTTGAGAGCTGCTTGGAAGCCTGATGGTGTGTGAAGTTAGTGAGCCAAATGGAGTTGTTCTCCCACAAGAACCACTCGGCTGATCCTTCTTCAATATGCCCTTCACCAACATGCAGTGTTTCCTTGATTGAATTAGCTCTCACACCAATATTTGCGTCTAGAGCCTTTGCATTGAGGGCTATCTGAAAACGGCTGTGGCGCTGAAGTTGCCTCTGGATGTGGAGTTGGTGGCATGTGAAACCCGCATGTGGAGCATTCGTTTGTGTGGGATGCTCTACCAGGTTCATTCCTAGATAATGCACTCAAAGGGCACTAAGCATAGAGTGTGAAAACTGAGTTTCCTTGAGAGCTGCTTGGAAGCCTGATGGTGTGTGAAGTTAGTGAGCCAAATGGAGTTGTTCTCCCACAAGAACCACTCGGCTGATCCTTCTTCAATATGCCCTTCACCAACATGCAGTGTTTCCTTGATTGAATTAGCTCTCACACCAATATTTGCGTCTAGAGCTTTTGCATTGAGGGCTATCTGAAAACGGCTGTGGCGCTGAAGTTGCCTGTGAGTGTGGAGTTCGTGGCATGTGAAACCCACATGTAGAGCTTTCGTTTGTGTGGGATGTTCACCAAGCTTCATTTCAGTCCTAGGCACTCAAAGGGCACCAAGCATAGAGTGTGAAAACTGAGTTTCCCTGAGAGCTGCTTGGAAGCCTGATGGTGTGTGAAGTTAGTGAGCCAAATGGAGTTGTTCTCCCACAAGAACCACTCGGCTGATCCTACTTCAATATGCCCTTCACCAACATGCAATGTTTCCTTGATTGAATTAGCTCTCACACCAATATTTGCGTCTAGAGCCTTTGCATTGAGGGCTATCTGAAAACGGCTGTGGCGCTGAAGTTGCCTGTGAATGTGGGAGTTGGTGGCATGTGAAACCCGCATGTGGAGCATTCGTTTGTGTGGGATGCTCACCAAGCTTCTTTTCAGTCCTAGGCACTCAAAGGGCACTAAGCACAGAGTGTAAAAACTGAGTTTCCTTGAGAGCTGCTTGGAAGCCTGATGGTGTGTGAAGTTAGTGAGCCAAATGGAGTTGTTCTCGCACAAGAACCACTCGGCTGATCCTATTCAATATGCCCTTCACCAACATGCAGTGTTTCCTTGATTGAATTAGCTCTCACACCAATATTTGCGTCTAGAGCCTTTGCATTGAGGGCTATCTGAAAACGGCTATGGCGCTGAAGTTGCCTGTGAATGTGGAGTTGGTGGCATGTGAAACCCGCATGTGAGCATTCGTTTGTGTGGAATCTCACCAAGCTTCATTTCAGTCCTAGTCACTCAAAGGGCACTAAGCATAGAGTGTGAAAACTGAGTTTCCTTGAGAGCTGCTTGGAAGCCGGATGGTGTGTGAAGTTAGTGAGCCAAATGGAGTTGTTCTCCCACAAGAACCACTCGGCTGATCCTTCTTCAATATGCCCTTCACCAACATGCAGTGTTTCCTTGATTGAATTAGCTCTCACACAAATATTTGCGTCTAGAGCCTTTGCATTGAGGGCTATCTGAAAACGGCTGTGGCGCTGAAGTTGCCTCTGGATGTGGAGTTGGTGGCATGTGAAACCCGCATGTGGAGCATTCGTTTGTGTGGGATGCTCACCAAGCTTCTTTTTAGTCCTAGGCACTCAAAAGGCACTAAGCATAGAGTGTGAAAACTGAGTTTCCTTGAGAGCTGCTTGGAAGCCTGATGGTGTGTGAAGTTAGTGAGCCAAATGGAGTTGTTCTCCCACAAGAAGCACTCGGCTGATCCTTCTTCAATATGCCCTTCACCAACATGCAGTGTTTCCTTGATTGAATTAGCTCTCACACCAATATTTGCGTCTAGAGCATTTGCATTGAGGGCTATCTGAAAACGGCTGTGGCGCTGAATTTGCCTGTGAATGTGGAGTTGGTGGCATGTGAAACCCGCATGTGGAGCATTCGTTTGTGTGGGATGCTCACCAAGCTTCATTTCAGTCCTAGGTACTCAAAGGGCACTAAGCATAGAGTGTGAAAACTGAGTTTCCCTGAGAGCTGCTTGGACGCCTGATGGTGTGTGAAGTTAGTGAGCCAAATGGAGTTGTTCTCCCACAAGAACCACTCGGCTGATCCTTCTTCAATATGCCCTTCACCAACATGCAGTGTTTCCTTGATTGAATTAGCTCTCACACCAATATTTGCGTCTAGAGCCTTTGCATTGAGGGCTATCTGAAAACGGCTGTGGCGCTGAAGTTGCCTCTGGATGTGGAGTTGGTGGCATGTGAAACCCGCATGTGGAGCATTGGTTTGTGTGGGATGCTCTACCAGGTTCATTCCTAGATAATGCACTCAAAGGGCACTAAGCATAGAGTGTGAAAACTGAGTTTCCTTGAGAGCTGCTTGGAAGCCTGATGGTGTGTGAAGTGAGTGAGCCAAATGGAGTTGTTCTCCCACAAGAACCACTCGGCTGATCCTTCTTCAATATGCCCTTCACCAACATTGCAGTGTTTCCTTGATTGAATTAGCTCTCACACCAATATTTGCGTCTAGAGCTTTTGCATTGAGGGCTATCTGAAAACGGCTGTGGCGCTGAAGTTGCCTGTGAGTGTGGAGTTCGTGGCATGTGAAACCCACATGTAGAGCTTTCGTTTGTGTGGGATGTTCACCAAGCTTCATTTCAGTCCTAGGCACTCAAAGGGCACCAAGCATAGAGTGTGAAAACTGAGTTTCCCTGAGAGCTGCTTGGAAGCCTGATGGTGTGTGAAGTTAGTGAGCCAAATGGAGTTGTTCTCCCACAAGAACCACTCGGCTGATCCTTCTTCAATATGCCCCTTCACCAACATGCAGTGTTTCCTTGATTGAATTAGCTCTCACACCAATATTTGAGTCTAGAGCCTTTGCATTGAGGGCTATCTGTAAACGGCTGTGGCGCTGAAGTTGCCTGTGAATGTGGAGTTGGTTGCATGTGAAACCCGCATGTAGAGCAGTCGTTTTGTGGATGCTCTACCAGGTTCTTTCCTAGATAATGCACTCAAAGGGCACTAAGCATAGAGTGTGAAAACTGAGTTTCCCTGAGAGCTGCTTGGAAGCCTGATGGTGTGTGAAGTTAGTGAGCCAAATGGAGTTGTTCTCCCACAAGAACCACTCGGCTGATCCTTCTTCAATATGCCCTTCACCAACATGCAGTGTTTCCTTGATTGAATTAGCTCTCACACAAATATTTGCGTCTAGAGCCTTTGCATTGAGGGCTATCTGAAAACGGCTGTGGCGCTGAAGTTGCCTGTGAATGTGGAGTTGGTGGCATGTGAAACCCGCATGTGGAGCATTCGTTTGTGTGGGATGCTCACCAAGCTTCTTTTCAGTTTAGGCACTCAAAGGGCACTAAGCATAGAGTGTGAAAACTGAGTTTCCTTGAGAGCTGCTTGGAAGCCTGATGGTGTGTGAAGTTAGTGAGCCAAATGGAGTTGTTCTCCCACAAGAACCACTCGGCTGATCCTTCTTCAATATGCCCTTCACCAACATGCAGTGTTTCCTTGATTGAATTAGCTCTCACACCAATATTTGCGTCTAGAGCCTTTGCATTGAGGGCTATCTGAAAACGGCTGTGGCGCTGAATTTGCCTGTGAATGTGGAGTTGGTGGCATGTGAAACCCGCATGTGGAGCATTCTTTTGTGTGGGATGCTCACCAAGCTTCATTTCAGTCCTAGGCACTCAAAGGGCACTAAGCATAGAGTGTGAAAACTGAGTTCCTTGAGAGTTGCTTGGAAGCCTGATGGTGTGTGAAGTTAGTGAGCCAAATGGAGTTGTTCTCCCACAAGAACCACTGGCTGATTCTTCTTCAATATGCCCTTCACCAACATGCAGTGTTTCCTTGATTGAATTAGCTCTCAAACCAATATTTGCGTCTAGAGCCTTTGCATTGAGGGCTATCTGAAAACGGCTGTGGCGCTGAAGTTGCATGAGAATGTGGAGTTGGTGGCATGTGAAACCCGCATGTGGAGCATTCGTTTGTGTGGGATGCTCACCAAGCTTCATTTCAGTCCTAGGCACTCCAAGGGCACTAAGCACAGAGTGTGAAAACTGAGTTTCCTTGAGAGCTGCTTGGAAGCCTGATGGTGTGTGAAGTTAGTGAGCCAAATGGAGTTGTTCTCCCACAAGAACCACTCGGCTGATCCTTCTTCAATATACTCTTCACCAACATGCAGTGTTTCCTTGATTGAATTAGCTCTCACACAAATATTTGCGTCTAGAGCCTTTGCATTGAGGGCTATCTGAAAACGGCTGTGGCGCTGAAGTTGCCTGTGAATGTGGAGTTGGTGGCATGTGAAACCCGCATGTAGAGTATTCGTTTGTGTGGGATGCTCTACCAGGTTCATTCCTAGATAATGCACTCAAAGGGGCACTAAGCATAGAGTGTGAAAACTGAGTTTCCCTGAGAGCTGCTTGGAAGCCTGATGGTGTGTGAAGTTAGTGAGCCTAATGGAGTTGTTCTCCCACAAGAACCACTCGGCTGATTCTTCTTCAGTATGCCCTTCACCAACATGCAGTGTTTCCTTGATTGAATTAGCTCTCACACCAATATTTGCGTCTAGAGCCTTTGCATTGAGGGCTATCTGAAAACGGCTGTGGCGCTGAAGTTGCCTGTGAATGTGGAGTTGGTGGCATGTGAAACCCGCATGTGGATCATTCGTTTATTTGGGATGCTGTACCAGGTTCATTCCTAGATAATGCCCTCAAAGGGCACTAAGCATAGAGTGTGAAAACTGAGTTTCCTTGAGAGCTGCTTGGAAGCCTGATGGTGTGTGAAGTGAGTGAGCCAAATGGAGTTGTTCTCCCACAAGAACCACTCGGCTGATTCTTCTTCAATATGCCCTTCACCAACATGCAGTGTTTCCTTGATTGAATTAGCTCTCACACCAATATTTGCGTCTAGAGCCTTTGCATTGAGGGCTATTTGAAAACGGATGTGGCGCTGAAGTTGCCTGTAAATGTGGAGTTGGTGGCATGTGAAACATGCATGTGGAGCATTCATTTGTGTGGGAGCTCACCAATCTTCATTTCAGTCCTAGGCACTCAAAGGGCACTAAGCATAGAGTGTGCAAACTGAGATTCCTTGAGAGCTGCTTGGAAGCCTGATGGTGTGTGAAGTTAGTGAGCCAAATGGAGTTGTTCTCCCACAAGGACCACTCGGCTGATCCTTCTTCAATATGCCCTTCACCAACATGCTGTGTTTCCTTGATTGAATTAGCTCTCACACCAATATTTGCATCTAGAGCCTTTGCATTGAGGGCTATCTGAAAATGGCTGTGGCGCTGAAGTTGCCTGTGAATGTGGAGTTGGTGGCATGTGAAACCCGCATGTGGAGCATTCGTTTATTTGGGATGCTGTACCAGGTTCATTCCTAGATAATGCCCTCAAAGGGCACTAAGCATAGAGTGTGAAAACTGAGTTTCCTTGAGAGCTGCTTGGAAGCCTGATGGTGTGTGAAGTTAGTGAGCCAAATGGAGTTGTTCTCCCACAAGAACCACTGGGCTGATCCTTCTTCAATATGCCCTTCACCAACATGCAGTGTTTCCTTGATCGAATTAGCTCTCACACCAATATTTGCGTCTAGAGCCTTTGCATTGAGGGCTATCTGTAAACGGCTGTGGCTCTGAAGTTGCCTGTCAATGTGCAGTTGGTGGCATGTGAAACCCGCATGTGGAGCATTCGTTTGTGTGGGATGCTCACCAAGCTTCTTTTCAGTCCTAGGCACTCAAAGGGCACTAAGCACAGAGTGTGAAAACTGAGTTTCCTTGAGAGCTGCTTGGAAGCCTGAATGGTGTGTGAAGTTAATGAGCCAAATGGAGTTGTTCTCCCACAAGAACCACTCGGCTGATCCTTCTTCAATATGCCCTTCACCAACATGCAGTGTTTCCTTGATTGAATTAGCTCTCACAGCAATATTTGCGTCTAGAGCCTTTGCATTGAGGGCTATCTGAAAACGGCTGTGGCGCTGAAGTTGCCTGTGAATGTGGAGTTGGTGGCAAGTGAAACCCGCATGTGGAGCATTCGTTTGTGTGTGATGCTGTCCCAGGTTCATTCCTAGATAATGCCCTCAAAGGGCACTAAGCACAGAGTGTGAAAACTGAGTTTCCCTGAGAGCTGCTTGGAAGCCTGATGGTGTGTGAAGTTAGTGAGCCAAATGGAGTTGTTCTCCCACAAGAACCACTCGGCTGATTCTTCTTCAATATGCCCTTCACCAACATGCAGTGTTTCCTTGATTGAATTAGCTCTCACACCAATATTTGCGTCTAGAGCCTTTGCATTGAGGGCTATTTGAAAACGGATGTGGCGCTGAAGTTGCCTGTAAATGTAGAGTTGGTGGCATGTGAAACCCGCATGTGGAGCATTCATTTGTGTGGGATGCTCACCAAGCTTCATTTCAGTCCTAGGCACTCAAAGGGCACTAAGCATAGAGTGTGCAAACTGAGTTTCCTTGAGAGCTGCTTGGAAGCCTGATGGTGTGTGAAGTTAGTGAGCCAAATGGAGTTGTTCTCCCACAAGAACCACTCGGCTGATTCTTCTTCAATATGCCCTTCACCAACATGCAGTGTTTCCTTGATTGAATTAGCTCTCACACCAATATTTGCGTCTAGAGCCTTTGCATTGAGGGCTATCTGAAAACGGCTGTGGCGCTGAAGTTGCCTGTGAATGTGGAGTTGGTGGCATGTGAAACCCGCATGTGGAGCATTCGTTTGTGTAGGATGCTCACCAAGCTTCATTTCAGTCCTAGGCACTCCAAGGGCACTAAGCATAGAGTGTGAAAACTGAGTTTCCTTGATAGTTGCTTGGAAGCCTGATGGTGTGTGAAGTTAGTGAGCCAAATGGAGTTGTTCTCCCACAAGAACCACTCGGCTGATCCTTCTTCAATATGCCCTTCACCAACATGCAGTGTTTCCTTGATTGAATTAGCTCTCACACCAATATTTGCGTCTAGAGCATTTGCAGTGAGGGCTATCTGAAAACGGCTGTGGCGCTGAAGTTGCCTGTCAATGTGGAGTTGGTGGCATGTGAAACCCGCATGTGGGAGCATTCGTTTGTGTGGGATGCTCACCAAGATTCATTTCAGTCCTAGCCACTCAAAGGGCACTAAGCATAGAGTGTGAAAACTGAGTTTCCTTGAGAGCTGCATGGACGCCTGATGGTGTGTGAAGTTAGTGAGCCAAATGGAGTTGTTCTCCCACAAGAACCACTCGGCTGATTCTTCTTCAATATGCCCTTCACCAACATGCAGTGTTTCCTTGATTGAATTAACTCTCACACCAATATTTGCGTCTAGAGCCTTTGCATTGAGGGCTATCTGAAAACGGCTGTGGCGCTGAAGTTGCATGAGAATGTGGAGTTGCTGGCATGTGAAACCTGCATGTGGAGCATTCGTTTGTGTGGGATGCTCACCAAGCTACATTTCAGTCCTAGGCACTCAAAGGGCACTAAGCATAGAGTGTGAAAACTGAGTTTCCCTGAGAGCTGCTTGGAAGCCTGATGGTGTGTGAAGTTAGTGAGCCAAATGGAGTTGTTCTCCCACAAGAACCACTCGGCTGATCCTTCTTCAATATGCCCTTCACCAACATGCAGTGTTTCCTTGATTGAATTAGCTCTCACACCAATATTTGCGTCTAGAGCCTTTGCATTGAGGGCTATCTGAAAACGGCTGTGGCGTTGAAGTTGCCTGTGAATGTGAAGGTTGGTGGCATGTGAAACCCGCATGTGGAGCATTTGTTTGTGTGGGATGCTCTACCAGGTTCATTCCTAGATAATGCACTCAAAGGGCACTAAGCATAGAGTGTGAAAACTGAGTTTCCCTGAGAGCTGCTTGGAAGCCTGATGGTGTGTGAAGTTAGTGAGCCAAATGGAGTTGTTCTCCCACAAGAACCACTCGGCTGATCCTTCTTCAATATGCCCTTCACCAACATGCAGTGTTTCCTTGATTGAATTAGCTCTCACACCAATATTTGCGTCTAGAGCCTTTGCATTGAGGGCTATCTGAAAACGGCTGTGGCGCTGAAGTTGCCTGTCAATGTGGAGTTGGTGGCATGTGAAACCCGCATGTGGAGCATTCGTTTGTGTGGGATGCTCACCAAGCTTCATTTCAGTCCTAGGCACTCAAAGGGCACTAAGCATAGAGTGTGAAAACTGAGTTTCCTTGAGAGCTGCTTGGAAGCCTGATGGTGTGTGAAGTTAGTGAGCCAAATGGAGTTGTTCTCCCACAAGAACCACTCGGCTGATCATTCTTCAATATGCCCTTCACCAACATGCAGTGTTTCCTTGATTGAATTAGCTCTCACACCAATATTTGCGTCTAGAGCCTTTGCATTGAGGGCTATCTGAAAACGGCTGTGGCGCTGAAGTTGCCTGTGAATGTGGAGTTGGTGGCATGTGAAACCCGCATGTGGAGCATTCGTTTGTGTGGGATGCTCACCAAGCTTCATTTCAGTCCTAGGCACTCAAAGGGCACTAAGCATAGAGTGTGAAAACTGAGTTTCCTTGAGAGCTGCTTGGAAGCCTGATGGTGTGTGAAGTTAGTGAGCCAAATGGAGTTGTTCTCACACAAGAACCACTCGGCTGATCCTTTCTTCAATATGCCCTTCACCAACATGCAGTGTTTCCTTGATTGAATTAGCTCTCACACAAACATTTGCGTCTAGATCCTTTGCATTGAGGGCTATCTGAAAACGGCTGTGGCGCTGAATTTGCCTGTGAATGTGGAGTTGGTGGCATGTGAAACCCGCATGTGGAGCATTCGTTTGTGTGGGATGCTCACCAAGCTTCTTTTCAGTCCTAGGCACTCAAAGGGCACTAAGCATAGAGTGTGAAAACTGAGTTTCCTTGAGAGCTGCATGGACGCCTGATGGTGTGTGAAGTTAGTGAGCCAAATGGAGTTGTTCTCCCACAAGAACCACTCGGCTGATTCTTCTTCAATATGCCCTTCACCAACATGCAGTGTTTCCTTGATTGAATTAACTCTCACACCAATATTTGCGTCTAGAGCCTTTGCATTGAGGGCTATCTGAAAACGGCTGTGGCGCTGAAGTTGCATGAGAATGTGGAGTTGCTGGCATGTGAAACCTGCATGTGGAGCATTCGTTTGTGTGGGATGCTCACCAAGCTACATTTCAGTCCTAGGCACTCAAAGGGCACTAAGCATAGAGTGTGAAAACTGAGTTTCCCTGAGAGCTGCTTGGAAGCCTGATGGTGTGTGAAGTTAGTGAGCCAAATGGAGTTGTTCTCCCACAAGAACCACTCGGCTGATCCTTCTTCAATATGCCCTTCACCAACATGCAGTGTTTCCTTGATTGAATTAGCTCTCACACCAATATTTGCGTCTAGAGCCTTTGCATTGAGGGCTATCTGAAAACGGCTGTGGCGTTGAAGTTGCCTGTGAATGTGAAGTTGGTGGCATGTGAAACCCGCATGTGGAGCATTTGTTTGTGTGGGATGCTCTACCAGGTTCATTCCTAGATAATGCACTCAAAGGGCACTAAGCATAGAGTGTGAAAACTGAGTTTCCCTGAGAGCTGCTTGGAAGCCTGATGGTGTGTGAAGTTAGTGAGCCAAATGGAGTTGTTCTCCCACAAGAACCACTCGGCTGATCCTTCTTCAATATGCCCTTCACCAACATGCAGTGTTTCCTTGATTGAATTAGCTCTCACACCAATATTTGCGTCTAGAGCCTTTGCATTGAGGGCTATCTGAAAACGGCTGTGGCGCTGAAGTTGCCTGTCAATGTGGAGTTGGTGGCATGTGAAACCCGCATGTGGAGCATTCGTTTGTGTGGGATGCTCACCAAGCTTCATTTCAGTCCTAGGCACTCAAAGGGCACTAAGCATAGAGTGTGAAAACTGAGTTTCCTTGAGAGCTGCTTGGAAGCCTGATGGTGTGTGAAGTTAGTGAGCCAAATGGAGTTGTTCTCCCACAAGAACCACTCGGCTGATCATTCTTCAATATGCCCTTCACCAACATGCAGTGTTTCCTTGATTGAATTAGCTCTCACACAAATATTTGCGTCTAGAGCCTTTGCATTGAGGGCTATCTGAAAACGGCTGTGGCGCTGAAGTTGCCTGTGAATGTGGAGTTGGTGGCATGTGAAACCCGCATGTGGAGCATTCGTTTGTGTGGGATGCTCACCAAGCTTCATTTCAGTCCTAGGCACTCAAAGGGCACTAAGCATAGAGTGTGAAAACTGAGTTTCCTTGAGAGCTGCTTGGAAGCCTGATGGTGTGTGAAGTTAGTGAGTCAAATGGAGTTGTTCTCACACAAGAACCACTCGGCTGATCCTTCTTCAATATGCCCTTCACCAACATGCAGTGTTTCCTTGATTGAATTAGCTCTCACACCATTATTTGCGTCTAGAGCCTTTGCATTGAGGGCTATCTGAAAACGGCTGTGGCGCTGAATTTGCCTA
>NW_026699672.1:0-38623 GCF_030435755.1 Ochotona princeps
GGCTGATCCTTCTTCAATATGCCCTTCACCAACATGCAGTGTTTCCTTGATTGAATTAGCTCTCACACCAATATTTGGGTCTAGAGCCTTTGCATTGAGGGCTATCTGAAAACGGCTGTGGCGCTGAAGTTGCCTGTGAATGTGGAGTTGGTGGCATGTGAAACCCGCATGTGGAGCATTCGTTTGTGTGGGATGCTGACCAAGCTTCATTTCAGTCCTAGGTACACAAAGGGCACTAAGCATAGAGTGTGAAAACTGAGTTTCCTTGAGAGCTGCTTGGAAGCCTGATGGTGTGTGAAGTTAGTGAGCCAAATGGAGTTGTTCTCCCACAAGAACCACTCTGCTGATCCTTCTTCAATATGCCCTTCACCAACATGCAGTGTTTCCTTGATTGAATTAGCTCTCACACCAATATTTGCGTCTACAGCCTTTGCATTGAGGGCTATCTGAAAACGGCTGTGGCGCTGAAGTTGCCTGTGAATGTGGAGTTGGTGGCATGTGAAACCCGCATGTGGAGCATTCGTTTGTGTGGGATGCTCTACCAGGTTCATTTCAGTCCTAGGCATACAAAGGGCACTAAGCATAGAGTGTGAAAACTGAGTTTCCTTGAGAGCTGCTTGGAAGCCTGATGGTGTGTGAAGTTAGTGAGCCAAATGGAGTTGTTCTCCCACAAGAACCACTCGGCTGATCCTTCTTCAATATGCCCTTCACCAACATGCAGTGTTTCCTTGATTGAATTAGCTCTCACACCAATATTTGGGTCTAGAGCCTTTGCATTGAGGGCTATCTGAAAACGGCTGTGGCGCTGAAGTTGCCTGTGAATGTGGAGTTGGTGGCATGTGAAACCCGCATGTGGAGCATTCGTTTGTGTGGGATGCTCTACCAGGTTCATTCCTAGATAATGCACTCAAAGGGCACTAAGCATAGAGTGTGAAAACTGAGTTTCCTTGAGAGCTGCTTGGAAGCCTGATGGTGTGTGAAGTTAGTGAGCCAAATGGAGTTGTTCTCATACAAGAACCACTCGGCTGATCCTTCTTCAATATGCCCTTCACCAACATGCAGTGTTTCCTTGATTGAATTAGCTCTCACACCAATATTTGGGTCTAGAGCCTTTGCATTGAGGGCTATCTGAAAACGGCTGTGGCGCTGAAGTTGCCTGTGAATGTGGAGTTGGTGGCATGTGAAACCCGCATGTGGAGCATTCGTTTGTGTGGGATGCTGACCAAGCTTCATTTCAGTCCTAGGTACACAAAGGGCACTAAGCATAGAGTGTGAAAACTGAGTTTCCTTGAGAGCTGCTTGGAAGCCTGATGGTGTGTGAAGTTAGTGAGCCAAATGGAGTTGTTCTCCCACAAGAACCACTCGGCTGATCCTTCTTCAATATGCCCTTCACCAACATGCAGTGTTTCCTTGATTGAATTAGCTTTCACACCAATATTTGCGTCTAGAGCCTTTGCATTGAGGGCTATCTGAAAACGGCTGTGGCGCTGAAGTTGCCTGTGAATGTGGAGTTGGTGGCATGTGAAACCCGCATGTGGAGCATTCGTTTGTGTGGGATGCTCTACCAGGTTCATTTCAGTCCTAGGCATACAAAGGGCACTAAGCATAGAGTGTGAAAACTGAGTTTCCTTGAGAGCTGCTTGGAAGCCTGATGGTGTGTGAAGTTAGTGAGCCAAATGGAGTTGTTCTCCCACAAGAACCACTCGGCTGATCCTTCTTCAATATGCCCTTCACCAACATGCAGTGTTTCCTTGATTGAATTAGCTCTCACACCAATATTTGCGTCTAGAGCCTTTGCATTGAGGGCTATCTGAAAACGGCTGTGGCGCTGAAGTTGCCTGTGAATGTGGAGTTGGTGGCATGTGAAACCCGCATGTGGAGCATCCGTTTCTGTGGGATGCTCTACCAGGTTCATTCCTAGATAATGCACTCAAAGGGCACTAAGCATAGAGTGTGAAAACTGAGTTTCCTTGAGAGCTGCTTGGAAGCCTGATGGTGTGTGAAGTTAGTGAGCCAAATGGAGTTGTTCTCCCACAAGAACCACTCGGCTGATCCTTCTTCAATATGCCCTTCACCAACATGCAGTGTTTCCTTGATTGAATTAGCTCTCACACCAATATTTGCGTCTAGAGCCTTTGCATTGAGGGCTATCTGAAAACGGCTGTGGCGCTGAAGTTGCCTGTGAATGTGGAGTTGGTGGCATGTGAAACCCGCATGTGGAGCATTCGTTTGTGTGGGATGCTCTACCAGGTTCATTCCTAGATAATGCACTCAAAGGGCACTAAGCATAGAGTGTGAAAACTGAGTTTCCTTGAGAGCTGCTTGGAAGCCTGATGGTGTGTGAAGTTAGTGAGCCAAATGGAGTTGTTCTCCCACAAGAACCACTCGGCTGATCCTTCTTCAATATGCCCTTCACCAACATGCAGTGTTTCCTTGATTGAATTAGCTCTCACACCAATATTTGCGTCTAGAGCCTTTGCATTGAGGGCTATCTGAAAACGGCTGTGGCGCTGAAGTTGCCTGTGAATGTGGAGTTGGTGGCATGTGAAACCCGCATGTGGAGCATTCGTTTGTGTGGGATGCTGACCAAGCTTCATTTCAGTCCTAGGTACACAAAGGGCACTAAGCATAGAGTGTGAAAACTGAGTTTCCTTGAGAGCTGCTTGGAAGCCTGATGGTGTGTGAAGTTAGTGAGCCAAATGGAGTTGTTCTCCCACAAGAACCACTCGGCTGATCCTTCTTCAATATGCCCTTCACCAACATGCAGTGTTTCCTTGATTGAATTAGCTCTCACACCAATATTTGCGTCTAGAGCCTTTGCATTGAGGGCTATCTGAAAACGGCTGTGGCGCTGAAGTTGCCTGTGAATGTGGAGTTGGTGGCATGTGAAACCCGCATGTGGAGCATTCGTTTGTGTGGGATGCTCTACCAGGTTCATTTCAGTCCTAGGCATACAAAGGGCACTAAGCATAGAGTGTGAAAACTGAGTTTCCTTGAGAGCTGCTTGGAAGCCTGATGGTGTGTGAAGTTAGTGAGCCAAATGGAGTTGTTCTCCCACAAGAACCACTCGGCTGATCCTTCTTCAATATGCCCTTCACCAACATGCAGTGTTTCCTTGATTGAATTAGCTCTCACACCAATATTTGCGTCTAGAGCCTTTGCATTGAGGGCTATCTGAAAACGGCTGTGGCGCTGAAGTTGCCTGTGAATGTGGAGTTGGTGGCATGTGAAACCCGCATGTGGAGCATTCGTTTGTGTGGGATGCTCTACCAGGTTCATTTCAGTCCTAGCCATACAAAGGGCACTAAGCATAGAGTGTGAAAACTGAGTTTCCTTGAGAGCTGCTTGGAAGCCTGATGGTGTGTGAAGTTAGTGAGCCAAATGGAGTTGTTCTCCCACAAGAACCACTCGGCTGATCCTTCTTCAATATGCCCTTCACCAATATGCAGTGTTTCCTTGATTGAATTAGCTCTCACACCAATATTTGCGTCTAGAGCCTTTGCATTGAGGGCTATCTGAAAACGGCTGTGGCGCTGAAGTTGCCTGTGAATGTGGAGTTGGTGGCATGTGAAACCCGCATGTGGAGCATTCGTTTGTGTGGGATGCTCTACCAGGTTCATTCCTAGATAATGCACTCAAAGGGCACTAAGCATAGAGTGTGAAAACTGAGTTTCCTTGAGAGCTGCTTGGAAGCCTGATGGTGTGTGAAGTTAGTGAGCCAAATGGAGTTGTTCTCCCACAAGAACCACTCGGCTGATCCTTCTTCAATATGCCCTTCACCAACATGCAGTGTTTCCTTGATTGAATTAGCTCTCACACCAATATTTGCGTCTAGAGCCTTTGCATTGAGGGCTATCTGAAAACGGCTGTGGCGCTGAAGTTGCCTGTGAATGTGGAGTTGGTGGCATGTGAAACCCGCATGTGGAGCATTCGTTTGTGTGGGATGCTGACCAAGATTCATTTCAGTCCTAGGCACACAAAGAGCACTAAACATAGAGTGTGAAAACTGAGTTTCCTTGAGAGCTGCTTGGAAGCCTGATGGTGTGTGAAGTTAGTGAGCCAAATGGAGTTGTTCTCCCACAAGAACCACTCGGCTGATCCTTCTTCAATATACCCTTCACCAACATGCAGTGTTTCCTTGATTGAATTAGCTCTCACACCAATATTTGCGTCTAGAGCCTTTGCATTGAGGGCTATCTGAAAACGGCTGTGGCGCTGAAGTTGCCTGTGAATGTGGAGTTGGTGGCATGTGAAACCCGCATGTGGAGCATTCGTTTGTGTGGGATGCTCTACCAGGTTCATTTCAGTCCAAGCCAAAGAAAGGGCACTAAGCATAGAGTGTGAAAACTGAGTTTCCTTGAGAGCTGCTTGGAAGCCTGATGGTGTGTGAAGTTAGTGAGCCAAATGGAGTTGTTCTCCCACAAGAACCACTCGGCTGATCCTTCTTCAATATGCCCTTCACCAACATGCAGTGTTTCCTTGATTGAATTAGCTCTCACACCAATATTTGCGTCTAGAGCCTTTGCATTGAGGGCTATCTGAAAACGGCTGTGGCGCTGAAGTTGCCTGTGAATGTGGAGTTGGTGGCATGTGAAACCCGCATGTGGAGCATCCGTTTCTGTGGGATGCTCTACCAGGTTCATTCCTAGATAATGCACTCAAAGGGCACTAAGCATAGAGTGTGAAAACTGAGTTTCCTTGAGAGCTGCTTGGAAGCCTGATGGTGTGTGAAGTTAGTGAGCCAAATGGAGTTGTTCTCCCACAAGAACCACTCGGCTGATCCTTCTTCAATATGCCCTTCACCAACATGCAGTGTTTCCTTGATTGAATTAGCTCTCACACCAATATTTGCGTCTAGAGCCTTTGCATTGAGGGCTATCTGAAAACGGCTGTGGCGCTGAAGTTGCCTGTGAATGTGGAGTTGGTGGCATGTGAAACCCGCATGTGGAGCATTCGTTTGTGTGGGATGCTCTACCAGGTTCATTCCTAGATAATGCACTCAAAGGGCACTAAGCATAGAGTGTGAAAACTGAGTTTCCTTGAGAGCTGCTTGGAAGCCTGATGGTGTGTGAAGTTAGTGAGCCAAATGGAGTTGTTCTCCCACAAGAACCACTCGGCTGATCCTTCTTCAATATGCCCTTCACCAACATGCAGTGTTTCCTTGATTGAATTAGCTCTCACACCAATATTTGGGTCTAGAGCCTTTTCATTGAGGGCTATCTGAAAACGGCTGTGGCGCTGAAGTTGCCTGTGAATGTGGAGTTGGTGGCATGTGAAACCCGCATGTGGAGCATTCGTTTGTGTGGGATGCTGACCAAGCTTCATTTCAGTCCTAGGTACACAAAGGGCACTAAGCATAGAGTGTGAAAACTGAGTTTCCTTGAGAGCTGCTTGGAAGCCTGATGGTGTGTGAAGTTAGTGAGCCAAATGGAGTTGTTCTCCCACAAGAACCACTCGGCTGATCCTTCTTCAATATGCCCTTCACCAACATGCAGTGTTTCCTTGATTGAATTAGCTCTCACACCAATATTTGCGTCTAGAGCCTTTGCATTGAGGGCTATCTGAAAACGGCTGTGGCGCTGAAGTTGCCTGTGAATGTGGAGTTGGTGGCATGTGAAACCCGCATGTGGAGCATTCGTTTGTGTGGGATGCTCTACCAGGTTCATTCCTAGATAATGCACTCACAGGGCACTAAGCATAGAGTGTGAAAACTGAGTTTCCTTGAGAGCTGCTTGGAAGCCTGATGGTGTGTGAAGTTAGTGAGCCAAATGGAGTTGTTCTCTCACAAGAACCACTCGGCTGATCCTTCTTCAATATGCCCTTCACCAACATGCAGTGTTTCCTTGATTGAATTAGCTCTCACACCAATATTTGCGTCTAGAGCCTTTGCATTGAGGGCTATCTGAAAACGGCTGTGGCGCTGAAGTTGCCTGTGAATGTGGAGTTGGTGGCATGTGAAACCCGCATGTGGAGCATTCGTTTGTGTGGGATGCTCTACCAGGTTCATTCCTAGATAATGCACTCAAAGGGCACTAAGCATAGAGTGTGAAAACTGAGTTTCCTTGAGAGCTGCTTGGAAGCCTGATGGTGTGTGAAGTTAGTGAGCCAAATGGAGTTGTTCTCCCACAAGAACCACTCGGCTGATCCTTCTTCAATATGCCCTTCACCAACATGCAGTGTTTCCTTGATTGAATTAGCTCTCACACCAATATTTGCGTCTAGAGCCTTTGCATTGAGGGCTATCTGAAAACGGCTGTTGCGCTGAAGTGGCCTGTGAATGTGGAGTTGGTGGCATGTGAAACCCGCATGTGGAGCATTCGTTTGTGTGGGATGCTCTACCAGGTTCATTCCTAGATAATGCACTCAAAGGGCACTAAGCATAGAGTGTGAAAACTGAGTTTCCTTGAGAGCTGCTTGGAAGCCTGATGGTGTGTGAAGTTAGTGAGCCAAATGGAGTTGTTCTCCCACAAGAACCACTCGACTGATCCTTCTTCAATATGCCCTTCACCAACATGCAGTGTTTCCTTGATTGAATTAGCTCTCACACCAATATTTGGGTCTAGAGCCTTTGCATTGAGGGCTATCTGAAAACGGCTGTGGCGCTGAAGTTGCCTGTGAATGTGGAGTTGGTGGCATGTGAAACCCGCATGTGGAGCATTCGTTTGTGTGGGATGCTGACCAAGCTTCATTTCAGTCCTAGGTACACAAAGGGCACTAAGCATAGAGTGTGAAAACTGAGTTTCCTTGAGAGCTGCTTGGAAGCCTGATGGTGTGTGAAGTTAGTGAGCCAAATGGAGTTGTTCTCCCACAAGAACCACTCGGCTGATCCTTCTTCAATATGCCCTTCACCAACATGCAGTGTTTCCTTGATTGAATTAGCTCTCACACCAATATTTGCGTCTAGAGCCTTTGCATTGAGGGCTATCTGAAAACGGCTGTGGCGCTGAAGTTGCCTGTGAATGTGGAGTTGGTGGCATGTGAAACCCGCATGTGAAGCATTCGTTTGTGTGGGATGCTGAACAAGCTTCATTTCAGTCCTAGGTACACAAAGGGCACTAAGCATAGAGTGTGAAAACTGAGTTTCCTTGAGAGCTGCTTGGAAGCCTGATGGTGTGTGAAGTTAGTGAGCCAAATGGAGTTGTTCTCCCACAAGAACCACTCGGCTGATCCTTCTTCAATATGCCCTTCACCAACATGCAGTGTTTCCTTGATTGAATTAGCTCTCACACCAATATTTGCGTCTAGAGCCTTTGCATTGAGGGCTATCTGAAAACGGCTGTGGCGCTGAAGTTGCCTGTGAATGTGGAGTTGGTGGCATGTGAAACCCGCATGTGGAGCATTCGTTTCTGTGGGATGCTCTACCAGGTTCATTCCTAGATAATGCACTCAAAGGGCACTAAGCATAGAGTGTGAAAACTGAGTTCCCTTGAGAGCTGCTTGGAAGCCTGATGGTGTGTGAAGTTAGTGAGCCAAATGGAGTTGTTCTCCCACAAGAACCACTCGGCTGATCCTTCTTCAATATGCCCTTCACCAACATGCAGTGTTTCCTTGATTGAATTAGCTCTCACACCAATATTTGCGTCTAGAGCCTTTGCATTGAGGGCTATTTGAAAACGGCTGTGGCGCTGAAGCTGCCTGTGAATGTGGAGTTGGTGGCATGTGAAACCCGCACGTGGAGCATTCGTTTGTGTGGGATGCTCTACCAGGTTCATTCCTAGATAATGCACTCAAAGGGCACTAAGCATAGAGTGTGAAAACTGAGTTTCCTTGAGAGCTGCTTGGAAGCCTGATGGTGTGTGAAGTTAGTGAGCCAAATGGAGTTGTTCTCCCACAAGAACCACTCGGCTGATCCTTCTTCAATATGCCCTTCACCAACATGCAGTGTTTCCTTGATTGAATTAGCTCTCACACCAATATTTGCGTCTAGAGCCTTTGCATTGAGGGCTATCTGAAAACGGCTGTGGCGCTGAAGTTGCCTGTGAATGTGGAGTTGGTGGCATGTGAAACCCGCATGTGGAGCATCCGTTTCTGTGGGATGCTCTACCAGGTTCATTCCTAGATAATGCACTCAAAGGGCACTAAGCATAGAGTGTGAAAACTGAGTTTCCTTGAGAGCTGCTTGGAAGCCTGATGGTGTGTGAAGTTAGTGAGCCAAATGGAGTTGTTCTCCCACAAGAACCACTCGGCTGATCCTTCTTCAATATGCCCTTCACCAACATGCAGTGTTTCCTTGATTGAATTAGCTCTCACACCAATATTTGCGTCTAGAGCCTTTGCATTGAGGGCTATCTGAAAACGGCTGTGGCGCTGAAGTTGCCTGTGAATGTGGAGTTGGTGGCATGTGAAACCCGCATGTGGAGCATTCGTTTGTGTGGGATGCTCTACCAGGTTCATTCCTAGATAATGCACTCAAAGGGCACTAAGCATAGAGTGTGAAAACTGAGTTTCCTTGAGAGCTGCTTGGAAGCCTGATGGTGTGTGAAGTTAGTGAGCCAAATGGAGTTGTTCTCCCACAAGAACCACTCGGCTGATCCTTCTTCAATATGCCCTTCACCAACATGCAGTGTTTCCTTGATTGAATTAGCTCTCACACCAATATTTGGGTCTAGAGCCTTTTCATTGAGGGCTATCTGAAAACGGCTGTGGCGCTGAAGTTGCCTGTGAATGTGGAGTTGGTGGCATGTGAAACCCGCATGTGGAGCATTCGTTTGTGTGGGATGCTGACCAAGCTTCATTTCAGTCCTAGGTACACAAAGGGCACTAAGCATAGAGTGTGAAAACTGAGTTTCCTTGAGAGCTGCTTGGAAGCCTGATGGTGTGTGAAGTTAGTGAGCCAAATGGAGTTGTTCTCCCACAAGAACCACTCGGCTGATCCTTCTTCAATATGCCCTTCACCAACATGCAGTGTTTCCTTGATTGAATTAGCTCTCACACCAATATTTGCGTCTAGAGCCTTTGCATTGAGGGCTATCTGAAAACGGCTGTGGCGCTGAAGTTGCCTGTGAATGTGGAGTTGGTGGCATGTGAAACCCGCATGTGGAGCATTCGTTTCTGTGGGATGCTCTACCAGGTTCATTCCTAGATAATGCACTCACAGGGCACTAAGCATAGAGTGTGAAAACTGAGTTTCCTTGAGAGCTGCTTGGAAGCCTGATGGTGTGTGAAGTTAGTGAGCCAAATGGAGTTGTTCTCTCACAAGAACCACTCGGCTGATCCTTCTTCAATATGCCCTTCACCAACATGCAGTGTTTCCTTGATTGAATTAGCTCTCACACCAATATTTGCGTCTAGAGCCTTTGCATTGAGGGCTATCTGAAAACGGCTGTGGCGCTGAAGTTGCCTGTGAATGTGGAGTTGGTGGCATGTGAAACCCGCATGTGGAGCATTCGTTTGTGTGGGATGCTCTACCAGGTTCATTCCTAGATAATGCACTCAAAGGGCACTAAGCATAGAGTGTGAAAACTGAGTTTCCTTGAGAGCTGCTTGGAAGCCTGATGGTGTGTGAAGTTAGTGAGCCAAATGGAGTTGTTCTCCCACAAGAACCACTCGGCTGATCCTTCTTCAATATGCCCTTCACCAACATGCAGTGTTTCCTTGATTGAATTAGCTCTCACACCAATATTTGCGTCTAGAGCCTTTGCATTGAGGGCTATCTGAAAACGGCTGTGGCGCTGAAGTGGCCTGTGAATGTGGAGTTGGTGGCATGTGAAACCCGCATGTGGAGCATTCGTTTGTGTGGGATGCTCTACCAGGTTCATTCCTAGATAATGCACTCAAAGGGCACTAAGCATAGAGTGTGAAAACTGAGTTTCCTTGAGAGCTGCTTGGAAGCCTGATGGTGTGTGAAGTTAGTGAGCCAAATGGAGTTGTTCTCCCACAAGAACCACTCGACTGATCCTTCTTCAATATGCCCTTCACCAACATGCAGTGTTTCCTTGATTGAATTAGCTCTCACACCAATATTTGGGTCTAGAGCCTTTGCATTGAGGGCTATCTGAAAACGGCTGTGGCGCTGAAGTTGCCTGTGAATGTGGAGTTGGTGGCATGTGAAACCCGCATGTGGAGCATTCGTTTGTGTGGGATGCTGACCAAGCTTCATTTCAGTCCTAGGTACACAAAGGGCACTAAGCATAGAGTGTGAAAACTGAGTTTCCTTGAGAGCTGCTTGGAAGCCTGATGGTGTGTGAAGTTAGTGAGCCAAATGGAGTTGTTCTCCCACAAGAACCACTCGGCTGATCCTTCTTCAATATGCCCTTCACCAACATGCAGTGTTTCCTTGATTGAATTAGCTCTCACACCAATATTTGCGTCTAGAGCCTTTGCATTGAGGGCTATCTGAAAACGGCTGTGGCGCTGAAGTTGCCTGTGAATGTGGAGTTGGTGGCATGTGAAACCCGCATGTGAAGCATTCGTTTGTGTGGGATGCTGAACAAGCTTCATTTCAGTCCTAGGTACACAAAGGGCACTAAGCATAGAGTGTGAAAACTGAGTTTCCTTGAGAGCTGCTTGGAAGCCTGATGGTGTGTGAAGTTAGTGAGCCAAATGGAGTTGTTCTCCCACAAGAACCACTCGGCTGATCCTTCTTCAATATGCCCTTCACCAACATGCAGTGTTTCCTTGATTGAATTAGCTCTCACACCAATATTTGCGTCTAGAGCCTTTGCATTGAGGGCTATCTGAAAACGGCTGTGGCGCTGAAGTTGCCTGTGAATGTGGAGTTGGTGGCATGTGAAACCCGCATGTGGAGCATTCGTTTCTGTGGGATGCTCTACCAGGTTCATTCCTAGATAATGCACTCAAAGGGCACTAAGCATAGAGTGTGAAAACTGAGTTCCCTTGAGAGCTGCTTGGAAGCCTGATGGTGTGTGAAGTTAGTGAGCCAAATGGAGTTGTTCTCCCACAAGAACCACTCGGCTGATCCTTCTTCAATATGCCCTTCACCAACATGCAGTGTTTCCTTGATTGAATTAGCTCTCACACCAATATTTGCGTCTAGAGCCTTTGCATTGAGGGCTATTTGAAAACGGCTGTGGCGCTGAAGCTGCCTGTGAATGTGGAGTTGGTGGCATGTGAAACCCGCATGTGGAGCATTCGTTTCTGTGGGATGCTCTACCAGGTTCATTCCTAGATAATGCACTCAAAGGGCACTAAGCATAGAGTGTGAAAACTGAGTTTCCTTGAGAGCTGCTTGGAAGCCTGATGGTGTGTGAAGTTAGTGAGCCAAATGGAGTTGTTCTCCCACAAGAACCACTCGGCTGATCCTTCTTCAATATGCCCTTCACCAACATGCAGTGTTTCCTTGATTGAATTAGCTCTCACACCAATATTTGCGTCTAGAGCCTTTGCATTGAGGGCTATCTGAAAACGGCTGTGGCGCTGAAGTTGCCTGTGAATGTGGAGTTGGTGGCATGTGAAACCCGCATGTGGAGCATTCGTTTGTGTGGGATGCTCTACCAGGTTCATTCCTAGATAATGCACTCAAAGGGCACTAAGCATAGAGTGTGAAAACTGAGTTTCCTTGAGAGCTGCTTGGAAGCCTGATGGTGTGTGAAGTTAGTGAGCCAAATGGAGTTGTTCTCCCACAAGAACCACTCGGCTGATCCTTCTTCAATATGCCCTTCATCAACATGCAGTGTTTCCTTGATTGAATTAGCTCTCACACCAATATTTGCGTCTAGAGCCTTTGCATTGAGGGCTATCTGAAAACAGCTGTGGCGCTGAAGTTGCCTGTGAATGTGGAGTTGGTGGCATGTGAAACCCGCATGTGGAGCATTCGTTTGTGTGGGATGCTCTACCAGGTTCATTCCTAGATAATGCACTCAAAGGGCACTAAGCATAGAGTGTGAAAACTGAGTTTCCTTGAGAGCTGCTTGGAAGCCTGATGGTGTGTGAAGTTAGTGAGCCAAATGGAGTTGTTCTCCCACAAGAACCACTCGGCTGATCCTTCTTCAATATGCCCTTCACCAACATGCAGTGTTTCCTTGATTGAATTAGCTCTCACACCAATATTTGCGTCTAGAGCCTTTGCATTGAGGGCTATCTGAAAACGGCTGTGGCGCTGAAGTTGCCTGTGAATGTGGAGTTGGTGGCATGTGAAACCCGCATGTGGAGCATTCGTTTGTGTGGGATGCTCTACCAGGTTCATTTCAGTCCTAGCCATACAAAGGGCACTAAGCATAGAGTGTGAAAACTGAGTTTCCTTGAGAGCTGCTTGGAAGCCTGATGGTGTGTGAAGTTAGTGAGCCAAATGGAGTTGTTCTCCCACAAGAACCACTCGGCTGATCCTTCTTCAATATGCCCTTCACCAACATGCAGTGTTTCCTTGATTGAATTAGCTCTCACACCAATATTTGCGTCTAGAGCCTTTGCATTGAGGGCTATTTGAAAACGGCTGTGGCGCTGAAGTTGCCTGTGAATGTGGAGTTGGTGGCATGTGAAACCCGCATGTGGAGCATTCGTTTGTGTGGGATGCTCTACCAGGTTCATTCCTAGATAATGCACTCAAAGGGCACTAAGCATAGAGTGTGAAAACTGAGTTTCCTTGAGAGCTGCTTGGAAGCCTGATGGTGTGTGAAGTTAGTGAGCCAAATGGAGTTGTTCTCCCACAAGAACCACTCGGCTGATCCTTTTTCAATATGCCCTTCACCAACATGCAGTGTTTCCTTGATTGAATTAGCTCTCACACCAATATTTGCGTCTAGAGCCTTTGCATTGAGGGCTATCTGAAAACGGCTGTGGCGCTGAAGTTGCCTGTGAATGTGGAGTTGGTGGCATGTGAAACCCGCATGTGGAGCATTCGTTTGTGTGGGATGCTCTACCAGGTTCATTTCAGTCCTAGCCATACAAAGGGCACTAAGCATAGAGTGTGAAAACTGAGTTTCCTTGAGAGCTGCTTGGAAGCCTGATGGTGTGTGAAGTTAGTGAGCCAAATGGAGTTGTTCTCCCACAAGAACCACTCGGCTGATCCTTCTGCAATATGCCCTTCACCAACATGCAGTGTTTCCTTGATTGAATTAGCTCTCACACCAATATTTGCGTCTAGAGCCTTTGCATTGAGGGCTATCTGAAAACGGCTGTGGCGCTGAAGTTGCCTGTGAATGTGGAGTTGGTGGCATGTGAAACCCGCATGTGGAGCATTCGTTTGTGTGAGATGCTCTACCAGGTTCATTCCTAGATAATGCACTCAAAGGGCACTAAGCATAGAGTGTGAAAACTGAGTTTCCTTGAGAGCTGCTTGGAAGCCTGATGGTGTGTGAAGTTAGTGAGCCAAATGGAGTTGTTCTCCCACAAGAACCACTCGGCTGATCCTTCTTCAATATGCCCTTCACCAACATGCAGTGTTTCCTTGATTGAATTAGCTCTCACACCAATATTTGCGTCTAGAGCCTTTGCATTGAGGGCTATCTGAAAACGGCTGTGGCGCTGAAGCTGCCTGTGAATGTGGAGTTGGTGGCATGTGAAACCCGCATGTGGAGCATTCGTTTGTGTGGGATGCTCTATCAGGTTCATTCCTAGATAATGCACTCAAAGGGCACTAAGCATAGAGTGTGAAAACTGAGTTTCCTTGAGAGCTGCTTGGAAGCCTGATGGTGTGTGAAGTTAGTGAGCCAAATGGAGTTGTTCTCCCACAAGAACCACTCGGCTGATCCTTCTTCAATATGCCCTTCACCAACATGCAGTGTTTCCTTGATTGAATTAGCTCTCACACCAATATTTGCGTCTAGAGCCTTTGCATTGAGAGCTATCTGAAAACGGCTGTGGCGCTGAAGTTGCCTGTGAATGTATAGTTGGTGGCATGTGAAACCCGCATGTGGAGCATTCGTTTGTGTGGGATGCTCTACCAGGTTCATTCCTAGATAATGCACTCAAAGGGCACTAAGCATAGAGTGTGAAAACTGAGTTTCCTTGAGAGCTGCTTGGAAGCCTGATGGTGTGTGAAGTTAGTGAGCCAAATGGAGTTGTTCTCCCACAAGAACCACTCGGCTGATCCTTCTTCAATATGCCCTTCACCAACATGCAGTGTTTCCTTGATTGAATTAGCTCTCACACCAATATTTGCGTCTAGAGCCTTTGCATTGAGGGCTATTTGAAAACGGCTGTGGCGCTGAAGTTGCCTGTGAATGTGGAGTTGGTGGCATGTGAAACCCGCATGTGGAGCATTCGTTTGTGTGGGATGCTCTACCAGGTTCATTCCTAGATAATGCACTCAAAGGGCACTAAGCATAGAGTGTGAAAATTGAGTTTCCTTGAGAGCTGCTTGGAAGCCTGATGGTGTGTGAAGTTAGTGAGCCAAATGGAGTTGTTCTCCCACAAGAACCACTCGGCTGATCCTTCTGCAATATGCCCTTCACCAACATGCAGTGTTTCCTTGATTGAATTAGCTCTCACACCAATATTTGTGTCTAGAGCCTTTGCATTGAGGGCTATCTGAAAACGCCTGTGGCGCTGAAGTTGCCTGTGAATGTGGAGTTGGTGGCATGTGAAACCCGCATGTGGAGCATTCGTTTGTGTGGGATGCTCTACCAGGTTCATTCCTAGATAATGCACTCAAAGGGCACTAAGCATAGAGTGTGAAAACTGAGTTTCCTTGAGAGCTGCTTGGAAGCCTGATGGTGTGTGAAGTTAGTGAGCCAAATGGAGTTGTTCTCCCACAAGAACCACTCGGCTGATCCTTCTTCAATATGCCCTTCACCAACATGCAGTGTTTCCTTGATTGAATTAGCTCTCACACCAATATTTGCGTCTAGAGCCTTTGCATTGAGGGCTATCTGAAAACGGCTGTGGCGCTGAAGCTGCCTGTGAATGTGGAGTTGGTGGCATGTGAAACCCGCATGTGGAGCATTCGTTTGTGTGGGATGCTCTATCAGGTTCATTCCTAGATAATGCACTCAAAGGGCACTAAGCATAGAGTGTGAAAACTGAGTTTCCTTGAGAGCTGCTTGGAAGCCTGATGGTGTGTGAAGTTAGTGAGCCAAATGGAGTTGTTCTCCCACAAGAACCACTCGGCTGATCCTTCTTCAATATGCCCTTCACCAACATGCAGTGTTTCCTTGATTGAATTAGCTCTCACACCAATATTTGCGTCTAGAGCCTTTGCATTGAGAGCTATCTGAAAACGGCTGTGGCGCTGAAGTTGCCTGTGAATGTATAGTTGGTGGCATGTGAAACCCGCATGTGGAGCATTCGTTTGTGTGGGATGCTCTACCAGGTTCATTCCTAGATAATGCACTCAAAGGGCACTAAGCATAGAGTGTGAAAACTGAGTTTCCTTGAGAGCTGCTTGGAAGCCTGATGGTGTGTGAAGTTAGTGAGCCAAATGGAGTTGTTCTCCCACAAGAACCACTCGGCTGATCCTTCTTCAATATGCCCTTCACCAACATGCAGTGTTTCCTTGATTGAATTAGCTCTCACACCAATATTTGCGTCTAGAGCCTTTGCATTGAGGGCTATCTGAAAACGGCTGTGGCGCTGAAGTTGCCTGTGAATGTGGAGTTGGTGGCATGTGAAACCCGCATGTGGAGCATTCGTTTGTGTGGGATGCTCTACCAGGTTCATTCCTAGATAATGCACTCAAAGGGCACTAAGCATAGAGTGTGAAAACTGAGTTTCCTTGAGAGCTGCTTGGAAGCCTGATGGTGTGTGAAGTTAGTGAGCCAAATGGAGTTGTTCTCCCACAAGAACCACTCGGCTGATCCTTCTTCAATATGCCCTTCACCAACATGCAGTGTTTCCTTGATTGAATTAGCTCTCACACCAATATTTGCGTCTAGAGCCTTTGCATTGAGGGCTATCTGAAAACGGCTGTGGCGCTGAAGTTGCCTGTGAATGTGGAGTTGGTGGCATGTGAAACCCGCATGTGGAGCATTCGTTTCTGTGGGATGCTCTACCAGGTTCATTCCTAGATAATGCACTCAAAGGGCACTAAGCATAGAGTGTGAAAACTGAGTTCCCTTGAGAGCTGCTTGGAAGCCTGATGGTGTGTGAAGTTAGTGAGCCAAATGGAGTTGTTCTCCCACAAGAACCACTCGGCTGATCCTTCTTCAATATGCCCTTCACCAACATGAAGTGTTTCCTTGATTGAATTAGCTCTCACACCAATATTTGCGTCTAGAGCCTTTGCATTGAGGGCTATCTGAAAACGGCTGTGGCGCTGAAGTTGCCTGTGAATGTGGAGTTGCTGGCATGTGAAACCCGCATGTGGAGCATTCGTTTGTGTGGGATGCTCTACCAGGTTCATTCCTAGATAATGCACTCAAAGGGCACTAAGCATAGAGTGTGAAAACTGAGTTTCCTTGAGAGCTGCTTGGAAGCCTGATGGTGTGTGAAGTTAGTGAGCCAAATGGAGTTGTTCTCCCACAAGAACCACTCGGCTGATCCTTCTTCAATATGCCCTTCACCAACATGCAGTGTTTCCTTGATTGAATTAGCTCTCACACCAATATTTGCGTCTAGAGCCTTTGCATTGAGGGCTATCTGAAAACGGCTGTGGCGCTGAAGTTGCCTGTGAATGTGGAGTTGGTGGCATGTGAAACCCGCATGTGGAGCATTCGTTTGTGTGGGATGCTCTACCAGGTTCATTTCAGTCCTAGCCTTACAAAGGGCACTAAGCATAGAGTGTGAAAACTGAGTTTCCTTGAGAGCTGCTTGGAAGCCTGATGGTGTGTGTAGTGAGCCAAATGGAGTTGTTCTCCCACAAGAACCACTCGGCTGATCCTTCTTCAATATGCCCTTCACCAACATGCAGTGTTTCCTTGATTGAATTAGCTCTCACACCAATATTTGCGTCTAGAGCCTTTGCATTGAGGGCTATCTGAAAACGGCTGTGGCGTTGAAGTTGCCTGTGAATGTGGAGTTGGTGGCATGTGAAACCCGCATGTGGAGCATTCGTTTGTGTGGGATGCTCTACCAGGTTCATTCCTAGATAATGCACTCAAAGGGCACTAAGCATAGAGTGTGAAAACTGAGTTTCCTTGAGAGCTGCTTGGAAGCCTGATGGTGTGTGAAGTTAGTGAGCCAAATGGAGTTGTTCTCCCACAAGAACCACTCGGCTGATCCTTCTTCAATATGCCCTTCACCAACATGCAGTGTTTCCTTGATTGAATTAGCTCTCACACCAATATTTGCGTCTAGAGCCTTTGCATTGAGGGCTATCTGAAAACGGCTGTGGCGCTGAAGTTGCCTGTGGATGTGGAGTTGGTGGCATGTGAAACCCGCATGTGGAGCATTCGTTTGTGTGGGATGCTCTACCAGGTTCATTCCTAGATAATGCACTCAAAGGGCACTAAGCATAGAGTGTGAAAACTGAGTTTCCTTGAGAGCTGCTTGGAAGCCTGATGGTGTGTGAAGTTAGTGAGCCAAATGGAGTTGTTCTCCCACAAGAACCACTCGGCTGATCCTTCTTCAATATGCCCTTCACCAACATGCAGTGTTTCCTTGATTGAATTAGCTCTCACACCAATATTTGCGTCTAGAGCCTTTGCATTGAGGGCTATCTGAAAACGGCTGTGGCGCTGAAGTTGCCTGTGAATGTGGAGTTGGTGGCATGTGAAACCCGCATGTGGAGCATTCGTTTGTGTGGGATGCTCTACCAGGTTCCTTTCAGTCCTAGCCATACAAAGGGCACTAAGCATAGATTGTGAAAACTGAGTTTCCTTGAGAGCTGCTTGGAAGCCTGATGGTGTGTGAAGTTAGTGAGCCAAATGGAGTTGTTCTCCCACAAGAACCACTCGGCTGATCCTTCTTCAATATGCCCTTCAACAACATGCAATGTTTCCTTGATTGAATTAGCTCTCACACCAATATTTGCGTCTAGAACCTTTGCATTGAGGGCTATCTGAAAACGGCTGTGGCGCTGAAGTTGCCTGTGAATGTGGAGTTGGTGGCATGTGAAACCCGCATGTGGAGCATTCGTTTGTGTGGGATGCTCTACCAGGTTCATTTCAGTCCTAGCCATACAAAGGGCACTAAGCATAGAGTGTGAAAACTGAGTTTCCTTGAGAGCTGCTTGGAAACCTGATGGTGTGTGAAGTTAGTGAGCCAAATGGAGTTGTTCTCCCACAAGAACCACTCGGCTGATCCTTCTTCAATATGCCCTTCACCAACATGCAGTGTTTCCTTGATTGAATTAGCTCTCACACCAATATTTGCGTCTAGAGCCTTTGCATTGAGGGCTATTTGAAAACGGCTGTGGCGCTGAAGTTGCCTGTGAATGTGGAGTTGGTGGCATGTGAAACCCGCATGTGGAGCATTCGTTTGTGTGGGATGCTCTACCAGGTTCATTCCTAGATAATGCACTCAAAGGGCACTAAGCATAGAGTGTGAAAATTGAGTTTCCTTGAGAGCTGCTTGGAAGCCTGATGGTGTGTGAAGTTAGTGAGCCAAATGGAGTTGTTCTCCCACAAGAACCACTCGGCTGATCCTTCTGCAATATGCCCTTCACCAACATGCAGTGTTTCCTTGATTGAATTAGCTCTCACACCAATATTTGTGTCTAGAGCCTTTGCATTGAGGGCTATCTGAAAACGGCTGTGGCGCTGAAGTTGCCTGTGAATGTGGAGTTGGTGGCATGTGAAACCCGCATGTGGAGCATTCGTTTGTGTGGGATGCTCTACCAGGTTCATTCCTAGATAATGCACTCAAAGGGCACTAAGCATAGAGTGTGAAAACTGAGTTTCCTTGAGAGCTGCTTGGAAGCCTGATGGTGTGTGAAGTTAGTGAGCCAAATGGAGTTGTTCTCCCACAAGAACCACTCGGCTGATCCTTCTTCAATATGCCCTTCACCAACATGCAATGTTTCCTTGATTGAATTAGCTCTCACACCAATATTTGCGTCTAGAGCCTTTGCATTGAGGGCTATCTGAAAACGGCTGTGGCGCTGAAGTTGCCTGTGAATGTGGAGTTGGTGGCATGTGAAACCCGCATGTGGAGCATTCATTTGTGTGGGATGCTCTACCAGGTTCATTCCTAGATAATGCACTCAAAGGGCACTAAGCATAGAGTGTGAAAACTGAGTTTCCTTGAGAGCTGCTTGGAAGCCTGATGGTGTGTGAAGTTAGTGAGCCAAATGGAGTTGTTCTCCCACAAGAACCACTCGGCTGATCCTTCTTCAATATGCCCTTCACCAACATGCAGTGTTTCCTTGATTGAATTAGCTCTCACACCAATATTTGCGTCTAGAGCCTTTGCATTGAGGGCTATCTGAAAACGGCTGTGGCGCTGAAGTTGCCTGTGAATGTGGAGTTGGTGGCATGTGAAACCCGCATGTGGAGCATTCGTTTGTGTGGGATGCTCTACCAGGTTCATTCCTAGATAATGCACTCAAAGGGCACTAAGCATAGAGTGTGAAAACTGAGTTCCCTTGAGAGCTGCTTGGAAGCCTGATGGTGTGTGAAGTTAGTGAGCCAAATGGAGTTGTTCTCCCACAAGAACCACTCGGCTGATCCTTCTTCAATATGCCCTTCACCAACATGCAGTGTTTCCTTGATTGAATTAGCTCTCACACCAATATTTGCGTCTAGAGCCTTTGCATTGAGGGCTATCTGAAAACGGCTGTGGCGCTGAAGTTGCCTGTGAATGTGGAGTTGCTGGCATGTGAAACCCGCATGTGGAGCATTCGTTTGTGTGGGATGCTCTACCAGGTTCATTCCTAGATAATGCACTCAAAGGGCACTAAGCATAGAGTGTGAAAACTGAGTTTCCTTGAGAGCTGCTTGGAAGCCTGATGGTGTGTGAAGTTAGTGAGCCAAATGGAGTTGTTCTCCCACAAGAACCACTCGGCTGATCCTTCTTCAATATGCCCTTCACCAACATGCAGTGTTTTCTTGATTGAATTAGCTCTCACACCAATATTTGCGTCTAGAGCCTTTGCATTGAGGGCTATCTGAAAACGGCTGTGGCGCTGAAGTTGCCTGTGAATGTGGAGTTGGTGGCATGTGAAACCCGCATGTGGAGCATTCGTTTGTGTGGGATGCTCTACCAGGTTCATTCCTAGATAATGCACTCAAAGGACACTAAGCATAGAGTGTGAAAACTGAGTTTCCTTGAGAGCTGCTTGGAAGCCTGATGGTGTGTGAAGTTAGTGAGCCAAATGGAGTTGTTCTCCCACAAGAACCACTCGGCTGATCCTTCTGCAATATGCCCTTCACCAACATGCAGTGTTTCCTTGATTGAATTAGCTCTCACACCAATATTTGCGTCTAGAGCCTTTGCATTGAGGGCTATCTGAAAACGGCTGTGGCGCTGAAGTTGCCTGTGAATGTGGAGTTGGTGGCATGTGAAACCCGCATGTGGAGCATTCGTTTCTGTGGGATGCTCTACCAGGTTCATTCCTAGATAATGCACTCAAAGGGCACTAAGCATAGAGTGTGAAAACTGAGTTCCCTTGAGAGCTGCTTGGAAGCCTGATGGTGTGTGAAGTTAGTGAGCCAAATGGAGTTGTTCTCCCACAAGAACCACTCGGCTGATCCTTCTTCAATATGCCCTTCACCAACATGCAGTGTTTCCTTGATTGAATTAGCTCTCACACCAATATTTGCGTCTAGAGCCTTTGCATTGAGGGCTATCTGAAAACGGCTGTGGCGCTGAAGTTGCCTGTGAATGTGGAGTTGCTGGCATGTGAAACCCGCATGTGGAGCATTCGTTTGTGTGGGATGCTCTACCAGGTTCATTCCTAGATAATGCACTCAAAGGGCACTAAGCATAGAGTGTGAAAACTGAGTTTCCTTGAGAGCTGCTTGGAAGCCTGATGGTGTGTGAAGTTAGTGAGCCAAATGGAGTTGTTCTCCCACAAGAACCACTCGGCTGATCCTTCTTCAATATGCCCTTCACCAACATGCAGTGTTTTCTTGATTGAATTAGCTCTCACACCAATATTTGCGTCTAGAGCCTTTGCATTGAGGGCTATCTGAAAACGGCTGTGGCGCTGAAGTTGCCTGTGAATGTGGAGTTGGTGGCATGTGAAACCCGCATGTGGAGCATTCGTTTGTGTGGGATGCTCTACCAGGTTCATTCCTAGATAATGCACTCAAAGGACACTAAGCATAGAGTGTGAAAACTGAGTTTCCTTGAGAGCTGCTTGGAAGCCTGATGGTGTGTGAAGTTAGTGAGCCAAATGGAGTTGTTCTCCCACAAGAACCACTCGGCTGATCCTTCTGCAATATGCCCTTCACCAACATGCAGTGTTTCCTTGATTGAATTAGCTCTCACACCAATATTTGCGTCTAGAGCCTTTGCATTGAGGGCTATCTGAAAATGGCTGTGGCGCTGAAGTTGCCTGTGAATGTGGAGTTGGTGGCATGTGAAACCCGCATGTGGAGCATTCGTTTGTGTGGGATGCTCTACCAGGTTCATTCCTAGATAATGCACTCAAAGGGCACTAAGCATAGAGTGTGAAAACTGAGTTTCCTTGAGAGCTGCTTGGAAGCCTGATGGTGTGTGAAGTTAGTGAGCCAAATGGAGTTGTTCTCCCACAAGAACCACTCGGCTGATCCTTCTTCAATATGCCCTTCACCAACATGCAGTGTTTACTTGATTGAATTAGCTCTCACACCAATATTTGCGTCTAGAGCCTTTGCATTGAGGGCTATCTGAAAACGGCTGTGGCGCTGAAGTTGCCTGTGAATGTGGAGTTGGTGGCATGTGAAACCCGCATGTGGAGCATTCGTTTGTGTGGGATGCTCTACCAGGTTCATTTCAGTCCTAGCCTTACAAAGGGCACTAAGCATAGAGTGTGAAAACTGAGTTTCCTTGAGAGCTGCTTGGAAGCCTGATGGTGTGTGTAGTGAGCCAAATGGAGTTGTTCTCCCACAAGAACCACTCGGCTGATCCTTCTTCAATATGCCCTTCACCAACATGCAGTGTTTCCTTGATTGAATTAGCTCTCACACCAATATTTGCGTCTAGAGCCTTTGCATTGAGGGCTATCTGAAAACGGCTGTGGCGTTGAAGTTGCCTGTGAATGTGGAGTTGGTGGCATGTGAAACCCGCATGTGGAGCATTCGTTTGTGTGGGATGCTCTACCAGGTTCATTCCTAGATAATGCACTCAAAGGGCACTAAGCATAGAGTGTGAAAACTGAGTTTCCTTGAGAGCTGCTTGGAAGCCTGATGGTGTGTGAAGTTAGTGAGCCAAATGGAGTTGTTCTCCCACAAGAACCACTCGGCTGATCCTTCTTCAATATGCCCTTCACCAACATGCAGTGTTTCCTTGATTGAATTAGCTCTCACACCAATATTTGCGTCTAGAGCCTTTGCATTGAGGGCTATCTGAAAACGGCTGTGGCGCTGAAGTTGCCTGTGAATGTGGAGTTGGTGGCATGTGAAACCCGCATGTGGAGCATTCGTTTGTGTGGGATGCTCTACCAGGTTCATTCCTAGATAATGCACTCAAAGGGCACTAAGCATAGAGTGTGAAAACTGAGTTTCCTTGAGAGCTGCTTGGAAGCCTGATGGTGTGTGAAGTTAGTGAGCCAAATGGAGTTGTTCTCCCACAAGAACCACTCGGCTGATCCTTCTTCAATATGCCCTTCACCAACATGCAGTGTTTCCTTGATTGAATTAGCTCTCACACCAATATTTGCGTCTAGAGCCTTTGCATTGAGGGCTATCTGAAAACGGCTGTGGCGCTGAAGTTGCCTGTGAATGTGGAGTTGGTGGCATGTGAAACCCGCATGTGGAGCATTCGTTTGTGTGGGATGCTCTACCAGGTTCCTTTCAGTCCTAGCCATACAAAGGGCACTAAGCATAGATTGTGAAAACTGAGTTTCCTTGAGAGCTGCTTGGAAGCCTGATGGTGTGTGAAGTTAGTGAGCCAAATGGAGTTGTTCTCCCACAAGAACCACTCGGCTGATCCTTCTTCAATATGCCCTTCAACAACATGCAATGTTTCCTTGATTGAATTAGCTCTCACACCAATATTTGCGTCTAGAACCTTTGCATTGAGGGCTATCTGAAAACGGCTGTGGCGCTGAAGTTGCCTGTGAATGTGGAGTTGGTGGCATGTGAAACCCGCATGTGGAGCATTCGTTTGTGTGGGATGCTCTACCAGGTTCATTTCAGTCCTAGCCATACAAAGGGCACTAAGCATAGAGTGTGAAAACTGAGTTTCCTTGAGAGCTGCTTGGAAACCTGATGGTGTGTGAAGTTAGTGAGCCAAATGGAGTTGTTCTCCCACAAGAACCACTCGGCTGATCCTTCTTCAATATGCCCTTCACCAACATGCAGTGTTTCCTTGATTGAATTAGCTCTCACACCAATATTTGCGTCTAGAGCCTTTGCATTGAGGGCTATCTGAAAACGGCTGTGGCGCTGAAGTTGCCTGTGAATGTGGAGTTGGTGGCATGTGAAACCCGCATGTGGAGCATTCGTTTGTGTGGGATGCTCTACCAGGTTCATTCCTAGATAATGCACTCAAAGGGCACTAAGCATAGAGTGTGAAAACTGAGTTTCCTTGAGAGCTGCTTGGAAGCCTGATGGTGTGTGAAGTTAGTGAGCCAAATGGAGTTGTTCTCCCACAAGAACCACTCGGCTGATCCTTCTTCAATATGCCCTTCACCAACATGCAGTGTTTCCTTGATTGAATTAGCTCTCACACCAATATTTGCGTCTAGAGCCTTTGCATTGAGGGCTATCTGAAAACGGCTGTGGCGCTGAAGTTGCCTGTGAATGTGGAGTTGGTGGCATGTGAAAACCGCATGTGGAGCATTCGTTTGTGTGGGATGCTCTACCAGGTTCATTCCTAGATAATGCACTCAAAGGGCACTAAGCATAGAGTGTGAAAACTGAGTTTCCTTGAGAGCTGCTTGGAAGCCTGATGGTGTGTGAAGTTAGTGAGCCAAATGGAGTTGTTCTCCCACAAGAACCACTCGGCTGATCCTTCTTCAATATGCCCTTCACCAACATGCAGTGTTTCCTTGATTGAATTAGCTCTCACACCAATATTTGCGTCTAGAGCCTTTGCATTGAGGGCTATCTGAAAACGGCTGTGGCGCTGAAGTTGCCTGTGAATGTGGAGTTGGTGGCATGTGAAACCCGCATGTGGAGCATTCGTTTGTGTGGAATACTCTACCAGGTTCATTTCAGTCCTAGCCATACAAAAGGCACTAAGCATAGAGTGTGAAAACTGAGTTTCCTTGAGAGCTGCTTGGAAGCCTGATGGTGTGTGAAGTTAGTGAGCCAAATGGAGTTGTTCTCCCACAAGAACCACTCGGCTGATCCTTCTTCAATATGCCCTTCACCAACATGCAGTGTTTCCTTGATTGAATTAGCTCTCACACCAATATTTGCGTCTAGAGCCTTTGCATTGAGGGCTATCTGAAAACGGCTGTGGCGCTGAAGTTGCCTGTGAATGTGGAGTTGGTGGCATGTGAAACCCGCATGTGGAGCATTCGTTTGTGTGGGATGCTCTACCAGGTTCATTCCTAGATAATGCACTCAAAGGGCACTAAGCATAGAGTGTGAAAACTGAGTTTCCTTGAGAGCTGCTTGGAAGCCTGATGGTGTGTGAAGTTAGTGAGCCAAATGGAGTTGTTCTCCCACAAGAACCACTCGGCTGATCCTTCTTCAATATGCCCTTCACCAACATGCAGTGTTTCCTTGATTGAATTAGCTCTCACACCAATATTTGCGTCTAGAGCCTTTGCATTGAGGGCTATCTGAAAACGGCTGTGGCGCTGAAGTTGCCTGTGAATGTGGAGTTGGTGGCATGTGAAACCCGCATGTGGAGCATTCGTTTGTGTGGGATGCTCTACCAGGTTCCTTTCAGTCCTAGCCATACAAAGGGCACTAAGCATAGATTGTGAAAACTGAGTTTCCTTGAGAGCTGCTTGGAAGCCTGATGGTGTGTGAAGTTAGTGAGCCAAATGGAGTTGTTCTCCCACAAGAACCACTCGGCTGATCCTTCTTCAATATGCCCTTCAACAACATGCAATGTTTCCTTGATTGAATTAGCTCTCACACCAATATTTGCGTCTAGAACCTTTGCATTGCGGGCTATCTGAAAACGGCTGTGGCGCTGAAGTTGCCTGTGAATGTGGAGTTGGTGGCATGTGAAACCCGCATGTGGAGCATTCGTTTGTGTGGGATGCTCTACCAGGTTCATTTCAGTCCTAGCCATACAAAGGGCACTAAGCATAGAGTGTGAAAACTGAGTTTCCTTGAGAGCTGCTTGGAAACCTGATGGTGTGTGAAGTTAGTGAGCCAAATGGAGTTGTTCTCCCACAAGAACCACTCGGCTGATCCTTCTTCAATATGCCCTTCACCAACATGCAGTGTTTCCTTGATTGAATTAGCTCTCACACCAATATTTGCGTCTAGAGCCTTTGCATTGAGGGCTATCTGAAAACGGCTGTGGCGCTGAAGTTGCCTGTGAATGTGGAGTTGGTGGCATGTGAAACCCGCATGTGGAGCATTCGTTTGTGTGGGATGCTCTACCAGGTTCATTCCTAGATAATGCACTCAAAGGGCACTAAGCATAGAGTGTGAAAACTGAGTTTCCTTGAGAGCTGCTTGGAAGCCTGATGGTGTGTGAAGTTAGTGAGCCAAATGGAGTTGTTCTCCCACAAGAACCACTCGGCTGATCCTTCTTCAATATGCCCGTCACCAACATGCAGTGTTTCCTTGATTGAATTAGCTCTCACACCAATATTTGCGTCTAGAGCCTTTGCATTGAGGGCTATCTGAAAACGGCTGTGGCGCTGAAGTTGCCTGTGAATGTGGAGTTGGTGGCATGTGAAAACCGCATGTGGAGCATTCGTTTGTGTGGGATGCTCTACCAGGTTCATTCCTAGATAATGCACTCAAAGGGCACTAAGCATAGAGTGTGAAAACTGAGTTTCCTTGAGAGCTGCTTGGAAGCCTGATGGTGTGTGAAGTTAGTGAGCCAAATGGAGTTGTTCTCCCACAAGAACCACTCGGCTGATCCTTCTTCAATATGCCCTTCACCAACATGCAGTGTTTCCTTGATTGAATTAGCTCTCACACCAATATTTGCGTCTAGAGCCTTTGCATTGAGGGCTATCTGAAAACGGCTGTGGCGCTGAAGTTGCCTGTGAATGTGGAGTTGGTGGCATGTGAAACCCGCATGTGGAGCATTCGTTTGTGTGGAATACTCTACCAGGTTCATTTCAGTCCTAGCCATACAAAAGGCACTAAGCATAGAGTGTGAAAACTGAGTTTCCTTGAGAGCTGCTTGGAAGCCTGATGGTGTGTGAAGTTAGTGAGCCAAATGGAGTTGTTCTCCCACAAGAACCACTCGGCTGATCCTTCTTCAATATGCCCTTCACCAACATGCAGTGTTTCCTTGATTGAATTAGCTCTCACACCAATATTTGCGTCTAGAGCCTTTGCATTGAGGGCTATCTGAAAACGGCTGTGGCGCTGAAGTTGCCTGTGAATGTGGAGTTGGTGGCATGTGAAACCCGCATGTGGAGCATTCGTTTGTGTGGGATGCTCTACCAGGTTCATTCCTAGATAATGCACTCAAAGGGCACTAAGCATAGAGTGTGAAAACTGAGTTTCCTTGAGAGCTGCTTGGAAGCCTGATGGTGTGTGAAGTTAGTGAGCCAAATGGAGTTGTTCTCCCACAAGAACCACTCGGCTGATCCTTCTTCAATATGCCCTTCACCAACATGCAGTGTTTCCTTGATTGAATTAGCTCTCACACCAATATTTGCGTCTAGAGCCTTTGCATTGAGGGCTATCTGAAAACGGCTGTGGCGCTGAAGTTGCCTGTGAATGTGGAGTTGGTGGCATGTGAAACCCGCATGTGGAGCATTCGTTTGTGTGGGATGCTCTACCAGGTTCATTTCAGTCCTAGCCATACTAAGGGCACTAAGCATAGAGTGTGAAAACTGAGTTTCCTTGAGAGCTGCTTGGAAGCCTGATGGTGTGTGAAGTTAGTGAGCCAAATGGAGTTGTTCTCCCACAAGAACCACTCGGCTGATCCTTCTTCAATATGCCCTTCACCAACATGCAGTGTTTCCTTGATTGAATTAGCTCTCACATCAATATTTGTGTCTAGAGCCTTTGCATTGAGGGCTATCTGAAAACGGCTGTGGCGCTGAAGTTGCCTGTGAATGTGGAGTTGGTGGCATGTGAAACCCGCATGTGGAGCATTCGTTTGTGTGGAATACTCTACCAGGTTCATTTCAGTCCTAGCCATACAAAAGGCACTAAGCATAGAGTGTGAAAACTGAGTTTCCTTGAGAGCTGCTTGGAAGCCTGATGGTGTGTGAAGTTAGTGAGCCAAATGGAGTTGTTCTCCCACAAGAACCACTCGGCTGATCCTTCTTCAATATGCCCTTCACCAACATGCAGTGTTTCCTTGATTGAATTAGCTCTCACACCAATATTTGCGTCTAGAGCCTTTGCATTGAGGGCTATCTGAAAACGGCTGTGGCGCTGAAGTTGCCTGTGAATGTGGAGTTGGTGGCATGTGAAACCCGCATGTGGAGCATTCGTTTGTGTGGGATGCTCTACCAGGTTCATTCCTAGATAATGCACTCAAAGGGCACTAAGCATAGAGTGTGAAAACTGAGTTTCCTTGAGAGCTGCTTGGAAGCCTGATGGTGTGTGAAGTTAGTGAGCCAAATGGAGTTGTTCTCCCACAAGAACCACTCGGCTGATCCTTCTTCAATATGCCCTTCACCAACATGCAGTGTTTCCTTGATTGAATTAGCTCTCACACCAATATTTGCGTCTAGAGCCTTTGCATTGAGGGCTATCTGAAAACGGCTGTGGCGCTGAAGTTGCCTGTGAATGTGGAGTTGGTGGCATGTGAAACCCGCATGTGGAGCATTCGTTTGTGTGGGATGCTCTACCAGGTTCCTTTCAGTCCTAGCCATACAAAGGGCACTAAGCATAGATTGTGAAAACTGAGTTTCCTTGAGAGCTGCTTGGAAGCCTGATGGTGTGTGAAGTTAGTGAGCCAAATGGAGTTGTTCTCCCACAAGAACCACTCGGCTGATCCTTCTTCAATATGCCCTTCAACAACATGCAATGTTTCCTTGATTGAATTAGCTCTCACACCAATATTTGCGTCTAGAACCTTTGCATTGAGGGCTATCTGAAAACGGCTGTGGCGCTGAAGTTGCCTGTGAATGTGGAGTTGGTGGCATGTGAAACCCGCATGTGGAGCATTCGTTTGTGTGGGATGCTCTACCAGGTTCATTTCAGTCCTAGCCATACAAAGGGCACTAAGCATAGAGTGTGAAAACTGAGTTTCCTTGAGAGCTGCTTGGAAACCTGATGGTGTGTGAAGTTAGTGAGCCAAATGGAGTTGTTCTCCCACAAGAACCACTCGGCTGATCCTTCTTCAATATGCCCTTCACCAACATGCAGTGTTTCCTTGATTGAATTAGCTCTCACACCAATATTTGCGTCTAGAGCCTTTGCATTGAGGGCTATCTGAAAACGGCTGTGGCGCTGAAGTTGCCTGTGAATGTGGAGTTGGTGGCATGTGAAACCCGCATGTGGAGCATTCGTTTGTGTGGGATGCTCTACCAGGTTCATTCCTAGATAATGCACTCAAAGGGCACTAAGCATAGAGTGTGAAAACTGAGTTTCCTTGAGAGCTGCTTGGAAGCCTGATGGTGTGTGAAGTTAGTGAGCCAAATGGAGTTGTTCTCCCACAAGAACCACTCGGCTGATCCTTCTTCAATATGCCCTTCACCAACATGCAGTGTTTCCTTGATTGAATTAGCTCTCACACCAATATTTGCGTCTAGAGCCTTTGCATTGAGGGCTATCTGAAAACGGCTGTGGCGCTGAAGTTGCCTGTGAATGTGGAGTTGGTGGCATGTGAAAACCGCATGTGGAGCATTCGTTTGTGTGGGATGCTCTACCAGGTTCATTCCTAGATAATGCACTCAAAGGGCACTAAGCATAGAGTGTGAAAACTGAGTTTCCTTGAGAGCTGCTTGGAAGCCTGATGGTGTGTGAAGTTAGTGAGCCAAATGGAGTTGTTCTCCCACAAGAACCACTCGGCTGATCCTTCTTCAATATGCCCTTCACCAACATGCAGTGTTTCCTTGATTGAATTAGCTCTCACACCAATATTTGCGTCTAGAGCCTTTGCATTGAGGGCTATCTGAAAACGGCTGTGGCGCTGAAGTTGCCTGTGAATGTGGAGTTGGTGGCATGTGAAACCCGCATGTGGAGCATTCGTTTGTGTGGAATACTCTACCAGGTTCATTTCAGTCCTAGCCATACAAAAGGCACTAAGCATAGAGTGTGAAAACTGAGTTTCCTTGAGAGCTGCTTGGAAGCCTGATGGTGTGTGAAGTTAGTGAGCCAAATGGAGTTGTTCTCCCACAAGAACCACTCGGCTGATCCTTCTTCAATATGCCCTTCACCAACATGCAGTGTTTCCTTGATTGAATTAGCTCTCACACCAATATTTGCGTCTAGAGCCTTTGCATTGAGGGCTATCTGAAAACGGCTGTGGCGCTGAAGTTGCCTGTGAATGTGGAGTTGGTGGCATGTGAAACCCGCATGTGGAGCATTCGTTTGTGTGGGATGCTCTACCAGGTTCATTCCTAGATAATGCACTCAAAGGGCACTAAGCATAGAGTGTGAAAACTGAGTTTCCTTGAGAGCTGCTTGGAAGCCTGATGGTGTGTGAAGTTAGTGAGCCAAATGGAGTTGTTCTCCCACAAGAACCACTCGGCTGATCCTTCTTCAATATGCCCTTCACCAACATGCAGTGTTTCCTTGATTGAATTAGCTCTCACACCAATATTTGCGTCTAGAGCCTTTGCATTGAGGGCTATCTGAAAACGGCTGTGGCGCTGAAGTTGCCTGTGAATGTGGAGTTGGTGGCATGTGAAACCCGCATGTGGAGCATTCGTTTGTGTGGGATGCTCTACCAGGTTCCTTTCAGTCCTAGCCATACAAAGGGCACTAAGCATAGATTGTGAAAACTGAGTTTCCTTGAGAGCTGCTTGGAAGCCTGATGGTGTGTGAAGTTAGTGAGCCAAATGGAGTTGTTCTCCCACAAGAACCACTCGGCTGATCCTTCTTCAATATGCCCTTCAACAACATGCAATGTTTCCTTGATTGAATTAGCTCTCACACCAATATTTGCGTCTAGAACCTTTGCATTGCGGGCTATCTGAAAACGGCTGTGGCGCTGAAGTTGCCTGTGAATGTGGAGTTGGTGGCATGTGAAACCCGCATGTGGAGCATTCGTTTGTGTGGGATGCTCTACCAGGTTCATTTCAGTCCTAGCCATACAAAGGGCACTAAGCATAGAGTGTGAAAACTGAGTTTCCTTGAGAGCTGCTTGGAAACCTGATGGTGTGTGAAGTTAGTGAGCCAAATGGAGTTGTTCTCCCACAAGAACCACTCGGCTGATCCTTCTTCAATATGCCCTTCACCAACATGCAGTGTTTCCTTGATTGAATTAGCTCTCACACCAATATTTGCGTCTAGAGCCTTTGCATTGAGGGCTATCTGAAAACGGCTGTGGCGCTGAAGTTGCCTGTGAATGTGGAGTTGGTGGCATGTGAAACCCGCATGTGGAGCATTCGTTTGTGTGGGATGCTCTACCAGGTTCATTCCTAGATAATGCACTCAAAGGGCACTAAGCATAGAGTGTGAAAACTGAGTTTCCTTGAGAGCTGCTTGGAAGCCTGATGGTGTGTGAAGTTAGTGAGCCAAATGGAGTTGTTCTCCCACAAGAACCACTCGGCTGATCCTTCTTCAATATGCCCGTCACCAACATGCAGTGTTTCCTTGATTGAATTAGCTCTCACACCAATATTTGCGTCTAGAGCCTTTGCATTGAGGGCTATCTGAAAACGGCTGTGGCGCTGAAGTTGCCTGTGAATGTGGAGTTGGTGGCATGTGAAAGCCGCATGTGGAGCATTCGTTTGTGTGGGATGCTCTACCAGGTTCATTCCTAGATAATGCACTCAAAGGGCACTAAGCATAGAGTGTGAAAACTGAGTTTCCTTGAGAGCTGCTTGGAAGCCTGATGGTGTGTGAAGTTAGTGAGCCAAATGGAGTTGTTCTCCCACAAGAACCACTCGGCTGATCCTTCTTCAATATGCCCTTCACCAACATGCAGTGTTTCCTTGATTGAATTAGCTCTCACACCAATATTTGCGTCTAGAGCCTTTGCATTGAGGGCTATCTGAAAACGGCTGTGGCGCTGAAGTTGCCTGTGAATGTGGAGTTGGTGGCATGTGAAACCCGCATGTGGAGCATTCGTTTGTGTGGAATACTCTACCAGGTTCATTTCAGTCCTAGCCATACAAAAGGCACTAAGCATAGAGTGTGAAAACTGAGTTTCCTTGAGAGCTGCTTGGAAGCCTGATGGTGTGTGAAGTTAGTGAGCCAAATGGAGTTGTTCTCCCACAAGAACCACTCGGCTGATCCTTCTTCAATATGCCCTTCACCAACATGCAGTGTTTCCTTGATTGAATTAGCTCTCACACCAATATTTGCGTCTAGAGCCTTTGCATTGAGGGCTATCTGAAAACGGCTGTGGCGCTGAAGTTGCCTGTGAATGTGGAGTTGGTGGCATGTGAAACCCGCATGTGGAGCATTCGTTTGTGTGGGATGCTCTACCAGGTTCATTCCTAGATAATGCACTCAAAGGGCACTAAGCATAGAGTGTGAAAACTGAGTTTCCTTGAGAGCTGCTTGGAAGCCTGATGGTGTGTGAAGTTAGTGAGCCAAATGGAGTTGTTCTCCCACAAGAACCACTCGGCTGATCCTTCTTCAATATGCCCTTCACCAACATGCAGTGTTTCCTTGATTGAATTAGCTCTCACACCAATATTTGCGTCTAGAGCCTTTGCATTGAGGGCTATCTGAAAACGGCTGTGGCGCTGAAGTTGCCTGTGAATGTGGAGTTGGTGGCATGTGAAACCCGCATGTGGAGCATTCGTTTGTGTGGGATGCTCTACCAGGTTCATTTCAGTCCTAGCCATACTAAGGGCACTAAGCATAGAGTGTGAAAACTGAGTTTCCTTGAGAGCTGCTTGGAAGCCTGATGGTGTGTGAAGTTAGTGAGCCAAATGGAGTTGTTCTCCCACAAGAACCACTCGGCTGATCCTTCTTCAATATGCCCTTCACCAACATGCAGTGTTTCCTTGATTGAATTAGCTCTCACATCAATATTTGTGTCTAGAGCCTTTGCATTGAGGGCTATCTGAAAACGGCTGTGGCGCTGAAGTTGCCTGTGAATGTGGAGTTGGTGGCATGTGAAACCCGCATGTGGAGCATTCGTTTGTGTGGAATACTCTACCAGGTTCATTTCAGTCCTAGCCATACAAAAGGCACTAAGCATAGAGTGTGAAAACTGAGTTTCCTTGAGAGCTGCTTGGAAGCCTGATGGTGTGTGAAGTTAGTGAGCCAAATGGAGTTGTTCTCCCACAAGAACCACTCGGCTGATCCTTCTTCAATATGCCCTTCACCAACATGCAGTGTTTCCTTGATTGAATTAGCTCTCACACCAATATTTGCGTCTAGAGCCTTTGCATTGAGGGCTATCTGAAAACGGCTGTGGCGCTGAAGTTGCCTGTGAATGTGGAGTTGGTGGCATGTGAAACCCGCATGTGGAGCATTCGTTTGTGTGGGATGCTCTACCAGGTTCATTCCTAGATAATGCACTCAAAGGGCACTAAGCATAGAGTGTGAAAACTGAGTTTCCTTGAGAGCTGCTTGGAAGCCTGATGGTGTGTGAAGTTAGTGAGCCAAATGGAGTTGTTCTCCCACAAGAACCACTCGGCTGATCCTTCTTCAATATGCCCTTCACCAACATGCAGTGTTTCCTTGATTGAATTAGCTCTCACACCAATATTTGCGTCTAGAGCCTTTGCATTGAGGGCTATCTGAAAACGGCTGTGGCGCTGAAGTTGCCTGTGAATGTGGAGTTGGTGGCATGTGAAACCCGCATGTGGAGCATTCGTTTGTGTGGGATGCTCTACCAGGTTCATTTCAGTCCTAGCCATACTAAGGGCACTAAGCATAGAGTGTGAAAACTGAGTTTCCTTGAGAGCTGCTTGGAAGCCTGATGGTGTGTGAAGTTAGTGAGCCAAATGGAGTTGTTCTCCCACAAGAACCACTCGGCTGATCCTTCTTCAATATGCCCTTCACCAACATGCAGTGTTTCCTTGATTGAATTAGCTCTCACATCAATATTTGTGTCTAGAGCCTTTGCATTGAGGGCTATCTGAAAACGGCTGTGGCGCTGAAGTTGCCTGTGAATGTGGAGTTGGTGGCATGTGAAACCCGCATGTGGAGCATTCGTTTGTGTGGGATGCTCTACCAGGTTCATTCCTAGATAATGCACTCAAAGGGCACTAAGCATAGAGTGTGAAAACTGAGTTTCCTTGAGAGCTGCTTGGAAGCCTGATGGTGTGTGAAGTTAGTGAGCCAAATGGAGTTGTTCTCCCACAAGAACCACTCGGCTGATCCTTCTTCAATATGCCCTTCACCAACATGCAGTGTTTCCTTGATTGAATTAGCTCTCACACCAATACTTGTGTCTAGAGCCTTTGCATTGAGGGCTATCTGAAAACGGCTGTGGCGCTGAAGTTGCCTGTGAATGTGGAGTTGGTGGCATGTGAAACCCGCATGTGGAGCATTCGTTTGTGTGGGATGCTCTACCAGGTTCATTCCTAGATAATGCACTCAAAGGGCACTAAGCATAGAGTGTGAAAACTGAGTTTCCTTGAGAGCTGCTTGGAAGCCTGATGGTGTGTGAAGTTAGTGAGCCAAATGGAGTTGTTCTCCCACAAGAACCACTCGGCTGATCCTTCTTCAATATGCCCTTCACCAACATGCAGTGTTTCCTTGATTGAATTAGCTCTCACACCAATATTTGCGTCTAGAGCCTTTGCATTGAGGGCTATCTGAAAACGGCTGTGGCGCTGAAGTTGCCTGTGAATGTGGAGTTGCTGGCATGTGAAACCCGCATGTGGAGCATTCGTTTGTGTGGGATGCTCTACCAGGTTCATTCCTAGATAATGCACTCAAACGGCACTAAGCATAGAGTGTGAAAACTGAGTTTCCTTGAGAGCTGCTTGGAAGCCTGATGGTGTGTGAAGTTAGTGAGCCAAATGGAGTTGTTCTCCCACAAGAACCACTCGGCTGATCCTTCTTCAATATGCCCTTCACCAACATGCAGTGTTTCCTTGATTGAATTAGCTCTCACACCAATATTTGCGTCTAGAGCCTTTGCATTGAGGGCTATCTGAAAACGGCTGTGGCGCTGAAGTTGCCTGTGAATGTGGAGTTGGTGGCATGTGAAACCCGCATGTGGAGCATTCGTTTGTGTGGGATGCTCTACCAGGTTCATTCCTAGATAATGCACTCAAAGGGCACTAAGCATAGAGTGTGAAAACTGAGTTTCCTTGAGAGCTGCTTGGAAGCCTGATGGTGTGTGAAGTTAGTGAGCCAAATGGAGTTGTTCTCCCACAAGAACCACTCGGCTGATCCTTCTTCAATATGCCCTTCACCAACATGCAGTGTTTCCTTGATTGAATTAGCTCTCACACCAATATTTGTGTCTAGAGCCTTTGCATTGAGGGCTATCTGAAAACGGCTGTGGCGCTGAAGTTGCCTGTGAATGTGGAGTTGGTGGCATGTGAAACCCGCATGTGGAGCATTCGTTTGTGTGGGATGCTCTACCAGGTTCATTTCAGTCCTAGCCATACAAAGGGCACTAAGCATAGAGTGTGAAAACTGAGTTTCCTTGAGAGCTGCTTGGAAGCCTGATGGTGTGTGAAGTTAGTGAGCCAAATGGAGTTGTTCTCCCACAAGAACCACTCGGCTGATCCTTCTTCAATATGCCCTTCACCAACATGCAGTGTTTCCTTGATTGAATTAGCTCTCACACCAATATTTGCGTCTAGAGCCTTTGTATTGAGGGCTATCTGAAAACGGCTGTGGCGCTGAAGTTGCCTGTGAATGTGGAGTTGGTGGCATGTGAAACCCGCATGTGGAGCATTCGTTTGTGTGGGATGCTCTACCAGGTTCATTCCTAGATAATGCACTCAAAGGGCACTAAGCATAGAGTGTGAAAACTGAGTTTCCTTGAGAGCTGCTTGGAAGCCTGATGGTGTGTGAAGTTAGTGAGCCAAATGGAGTTGTTCTCCCACAAGAACCACTCGGCTGATCCTTCTTCAATATGCCCTTCACCAACATGCAGTGTTTCCTTGATTGAATTAGCTCTCACACCAATATTTGCGTCTAGAGCCTTTGCATTGAGGGCTATCTGAAAACGGCTGTGGCGCTGAAGTTGCCTGTGAATGTGGAGTTGGTGGCATGTGAAACCCGCATGTGGAGCATTCGTTTGTGTGGGATGCTCTACCAGGTTCATTCCTAGATAATGCACTCAAAGGGCACTAAGCATAGAGTGTGAAAACTGAGTTTCCTTGAGAGCTGCTTGGAAGCCTGATGGTGTGTGAAGTTAGTGAGCCAAATGGAGTTGTTCTCCCACAAGAACCACTCGGCTGATCCTTCTTCAATATGCCCGTCACCAACATGCAGTGTTTCCTTGATTGAATTAGCTCTCACACCAATATTTGTGTCTAGAGCCTTTGCATTGAGGGCTATCTGAAAACGGCTGTGGCGCTGAAGTTGCCTGTGAATGTGGAGTTGGTGGCATGTGAAACCCGCCTGTGGAGCATTCGTTTGTGTGGGATGCTCTACCAGGTTCATTTCAGTCCTAGCCATACAAAGGGCACTAAGCATAGAGTGTGAAAACTGAGTTTCCTTGAGAGCTGCTTGGAAGCCTGATGGTGTGTGAAGTTAGTGAGCCAAATGGAGTTGTTCTCCCACAAGAACCACTCGGCTGATCCTTCTTCAATATGCCCTTCACCAACATGCAGTGTTTCCTTGATTGAATTAGCTCTCACACCAATATTTGCGTCTAGAGCCTTTGCATTGAGGGCTATCTGAAAACGGCTGTGGCGCTGAAGTTGCCTGTGAATGTGGAGTTGGTGGCATGTGAAACCCGCATGTGGAGCATTCGTTTGTGTGGGATGCTCTACCAGGTTCATTCCTAGATAATGCACTCAAAGGGCACTAAGCATAGAGTGTGAAAACTGAGTTTCCTTGAGAGCTGCTTGGAAGCCTGATGGTGTGTGAAGTTAGTGAGCCAAATGGAGTTGTTCTCCCACAAGAACCACTCGGCTGATCCTTCTTCAATATGCCCTTCACCAACATGCAGTGTTTCCTTGATTGAATTAGCTCTCACACCAATATTTGCGTCTAGAGCCTTTGCATTGAGGGTATCTGAAAACGGCTGTGGCGCTGAAGTTGCCTGTGAATGTGGAGTTGGTGGCATGTGAAACCCGCATGTGGAGCATTCGTTTGTGTGGGATGCTCTACCAGGTTCATTCCTAGATAATGCACTCAAAGGGCACTAAGCATAGAGTGTGAAAACTGAGTTTCCTTGAGAGCTGCTTGGAAGCCTGATGGTGTGTGAAGTTAGTGAGCCAAATGGAGTTGTTCTCCCACAAGAACCACTCGGCTGATCCTTCTTCAATATGCCCTTCACCAACATGCAGTGTTTCCTTGATTGAATTAGCTCTCACACCAATATTTGCGTCTAGATCCTTTGCATTGAGGGTATCTGAAAACGGCTGTGGCGCTGAAGTTGCCTGTGAATGTGGAGTTGCTGGCATGTGAAACCCGCATGTGGAGCATTCGTTTGTGTGGGATGCTCTACCAGGTTCATTCCTAGATAATGCACTCAAAGGGCACTAAGCATAGAGTGTGAAAACTGAGTTTCCTTGAGAGCTGCTTGGAAGCCTGATGGTGTGTGAAGTTAGTGAGCCAAATGGAGTTGTTCTCCCACAAGAACCACTCGGCTGATCCTTCTTCAATATGCCCTTCACCAACATGCAGTGTTTCCTTGATTGAATTAGCTCTCACACCAATATTTGCGTCTAGAGCCTTTGCATTGAGGGCTATCTGAAAACGGCTGTGGCGCTGAAGTTGCCTGTGAATGTGGAGTTGGTGGCATGTGAAACCCGCATGTGGAGCATTCGTTTGTGTGGGATGCTCTACCAGGTTCATTCCTAGATAATGCACTCAAAGGGCACTAAGCATAGAGTGTGAAAACTGAGTTTCCTTGAGAGCTGCTTGGAAGCCTGATGGTGTGTGAAGTTAGTGAGCCAAATGGAGTTGTTCTCCCACAAGAACCACTCGGCTGATCCTTCTTCAATATATGCCCTTCACCAACATGCAGTGTTTCCTTGATTGAATTAGCTCTCACACCAATATTTGCGTCTAGAGCCTTTGCATTGAGGGCTATCTGAAAACGGCTGTGGCGCTGAAGTTGCCTGTGAATGTGGAGTTGCTGGCATGTGAAACCCGCTTGTGGAGCATTCGTTTGTGTGGGATGCTCTACCAGGTTCATTCCTAGATAATGCACTCAAAGGGCATTAAGCATAGAGTGTGAAAACTGAGTTTCCTTGAGAGCTGCTTGGAAGCCTGATGGTGTGTGAAGTTAGTGAGCCAAATGGAGTTGTTCTCCCACAAGAACCACTCGGCTGATCCTTCTTCAATATGCCCTTCACCAACATGCAGTGTTTCCTTGATTGAATTAGCTCTCACACCAATATTTGTGTCTAGAGCCTTTGCATTGAGGGCTATCTGAAAACGGCTGTGGCGCTGAGGGTGCCTGTGAATGTGGAGTTGGTGGCATGTGAAACCCGCATGTGGAGCATTCGTTTGTGTGGGATGCTCTACCAGGTTCATTTCAGTCCTAGCCATACAAAGGGCACTAAGCATAGAGTGTGAAAACTGAGTTTCCTTGAGAGCTGCTTGGAAGCCTGATGGTGTGTGAAGTTAGTGAGCCAAATGGAGTTGTTCTCCCACAAGAACCACTCGGCTGATCCTTCTTCAATATGCCCTTCACCAACATGCAGTGTTTCCTTGATTGAATTAGCTCTCACACCAATATTTGTGTCTAGAGCCTTTGCATTGAGGGCTATCTGAAAACGGCTGTGGCGCTGAAGTTGCCTGTGAATGTGGAGTTGGTGGCATGTGAAACCCGCATGTGGAGCATTCGTTTGTGTGGGATGCTCTACCAGGTTCATTTCAGTCCTAGCCATACAAAGGGCACTAAGCATAGAGTGTGAAAACTGAGTTTCCTTGAGAGCTGCCTGGAAGCCTGATGGTGTGTGAAGTTAGTGAGCCAAATGGAGTTGTTCTCCCACAAGAACCACTCGGCTGATCCTTCTTCAATATGCCCTTCACCAACATGCAGTGTTTCCTTGATTGAATTAGCTCTCACACCAATATTTGCGTCTAGAGCCTTTGCATTGAGGGCTATCTGAAAACGGCTGTGGCGCTGAAGTTGGCTGTGAATGTGGAGTTGGTGGCATGTGAAACCCGCATGTGGAGCATTCGTTTGTGTGGGATGCTCTACCAGGTTCATTCCTAGATAATGCACTCAAAGGGCACTAAGCATAGAGTGTGAAAACTGAGTTTCCTTGAGAGCTGCTTGGAAGCCTGATGGTGTGTGAAGTTAGTGAGCCAAATGGAGTTGTTCTCCCACAAGAACCACTCGGCTGATCCTTCTTCAATATGCCCTTCACCAACATGCAGTGTTTCCTTGATTGAATTAGCTCTCACACCAATATTTGCGTCTAGAGCCTTTGCATTGA